>NW_028277588.1:0-300000 GCF_059751315.1 Micrasema longulum | reverse complement strand
CTCCTCACTTTGCATACATTTCAGTTTTACAAAAATAAGTCAGTCAAATGAGGCGATCAAGGCCACTAGATAACGGCACCGCTTTCTTAGGAAACCACAGCTTTACCCATAACTGTTTTCCACCTCTTTCTTTCTAGCAATCTAAAAATGCCATCTTGACTACAATTTACCTGTTCACTGGCAGCAGGAAGAATATTGGGATCCGCTGTGTGGCGCAAGAGCTGTCCAGCGCCCTCTTGTAGGTGAGACATCTCCGCTAACATCGCCACTTCAGAATCCTGCAAACAGAATCAAAATACATCAATCAATCTTCTCCTTCGCCTATGGTGCCACTCCATGGTGAACGTTAGCTATTATCATGGCAATTTTTATTTTGTCCGCAAGTCCTTTTAAGTTTTTCGTCTGCCTACACTGAGATTTCCTTCAAGATTTCCTTTTAATATGATACGGACTATTTCGTACTTCTCTCCCCACATAAAAATTCCAAAGTACTCCAGCTTTCTTTCCTTAATTGTACAGCAGGGCCTCGATAGTCGGAACCCCAGCTAATCCGAACGCCTCTTTAATCCACATACCTCTGTGGCCGTTGTTAATTAAGCCAAGAGGAGGAAGATTTTGACCGTGAAGATGAGTTACCATTAAGCCTTTTTCGAAACTGAGACTTTTCAGAAGTAGAGATTAATAATTTTTTGATAAACAATGCTGATATTGATTTTCTGAAGCCTTTAACTGATGGAAGACATAGTAAGGTAAGATATGAGGGTGACAGCGAAAACGAAAAAGAATTGGAGGCAACGGAACCAGTTGCAAGGATTCCACATACTCGAGCTGCGTCTGCCTTGAATACTTGTTTGAAATGGGCATATGAAGTCGATATCTCAATGCCATAAAAAAATTATTTACGTACATTAAGGGATAAAGCGTTTTTTGTGTCGATAAATAACACCCGTGAAAGCACTGTATTGGAATTCTTTTAATGTGTGATTAATAGCATTATGCTTAAATTCAGTGAAACCTCTCATAACGAGTAATTCGCATAAAACATTATGAAAAAAATGCTACCTTAACGAGTGACATTTCGCATTATGAGTGACGCAGAAAAGAAAAGTCCCATCTTCACACCACTCACTTGTGAGCCGGGACTTCCGCGCCAGAGTGTCAGTCTCCGGTTAGCACTCTTTCCGCTAGTGTGTTAGTGTCGCATATGATCACACATTTATCCAAACTTGTGTTCAGACATTATTTGTATATTTTTTTGTGCAAAGCTTAATAACCCTTTCAAAAATATCCCCGAAGAAAAATCCACAGGAAGACAACCATAGGAGAATAAAAGAAACGTAGAACGTGAGCATGGCTGATGTAGCGCGCACATACAATCTGTCTAAATCAGCGATTTGCACTGTCCTTAAGAATAAGGACAAAA
This sequence comes from Micrasema longulum, assembly GCF_059751315.1. Classification (NCBI taxonomy): domain Eukaryota; kingdom Metazoa; phylum Arthropoda; class Insecta; order Trichoptera; family Brachycentridae; genus Micrasema; species Micrasema longulum. Next base: position 298,577 of record NW_028277588.1, on the reverse strand, counting down.
TTAAGAAGATAGATGCTTTAAAGGGAGTGTCAAGAATGTCTACGAAACGGTTATCTATTCTTGATGATGTTGAAAGGTTGCTTCTCATATGGATAAAGGAAAAGCAATTGCAAGGTGACACTATACTTTTTGCAAATCGAAATCGCATTCCAAGTTGTTACACTCCTTAACAATTTACAGGTACGTAATTTTACTAGAATAAACGTTAAAAAAAAAACAAAAATAGTATTTTTGCAGTATGGAACACATTATCGTATTTAACATTGATTTATATGGGAAAAAAAGTTTTGCTTAACAAGTGTTTCATATAACGAGTAAGATTCTGGAACGAATTATTCTCGTTATGAGAGATTTCGCTGTAATATGTATAGCATTTTTTATGATTTAAATTACAAAAAACTTTATTTTATTTCGAAAAATTCCTTTCAAAGTATCTGCGTACTATAATCTGAACGCTTCGTGCATCCGAACAGTGTATAAATTTTGGGTATTTGGCCTATTGAGACCCTGCTGTATTTACGATTTCTCTTTCTTTTTACGTACGTCTTTATGCTTCTTCGTTACGAACCATCTCTACTCATAATATTTTTTAGAATTATTATTTATTTTTAATTAACACTTTATATACAAATACAATATATATACATATAAGGGCGGGCATATTGCCTTAAGGCAATTTCTTCCTACCTACCCAAACCGTTTAGTTTGGGAAAATTACGAACACATGGACATATTGAATCTTACAATTTTATACAAAAATTAAAAACAAAGATTAACAAAATAAGAATATATCAAAAAATTAACACTATACTATGAAGAGAGGAGAGGGGATAGGAAGGAATGAAGAAGGATAAAGGAACAATTTAAATATTTAGATAGTGACATTTCAATCTTAACTTAAATGTAAATAAAGAAGGGGCGTCTCTAACATTAGTGGGTAGATTATTCCACAAACGAGCGGCTACTACTGTGAAAGAGGAGGCAAGAAAATTAGAGCGATGACAGGGTATTAAAAGGGTTCTCTCGTTACTAGAATGAAGAGACAGTCCGTGTTGTGAAAGAGGTTGGAAGAGCTCTCTCAGCTAAACAGGTGAAGTGGGATTATTTAAAATATTGTGAAGAAGTGATAGAATGTGAATGTTTCTTCTATGCCTGATACTGAGCCAGGGTAGTTGCGTGCAATACTCGGTTATGTGTTTATATATTCTTCTATAGCACATTTTGAATGCTTCAACTCTTTTTGCGCTAGCTTGGGTGAAAGTTTAGCTTTCGCTAAGTAATTTCAAACAAAACTGGAAACTCACAAGAAAAATGCATTGAATATTGATAATATATAAGTAAATCATAAGTTCAGATTTTGATATGACGGTAGATAAAAAGGACTGGGACTAACGACATTGGAAAAACGGAGAGAGGAGACAAAAGATCCTAACTGGTCGTCACTATGGTTGCCACCTACAAGAGATATTTCAACTCGATCAAAACTTCCATTAGCTGGGTAATTACCAGCTGTGTGTGCAGGATGTGCTCCAGTGACGACCTCGTAAATGTTTCATAATTTATTAGGATGAAAAATAATGTTACTTACAACAACAGGCTTCAAAAGGGTGACAAAAAGGCAGAACCTGCTTCTTTCTTCTACTAAGGCAGCTCTGACTGCTTTCTTTTCAGCGTCTTCCAGAACTTGGCGTCTTTCATTTACATCCTTAAAAAAAAAAACATTTTTTGTATACGCAAGAAAGCCAATTTAACATGATAATAGTGTTTATATTGTAAGCAGAATTATGTACAGTACTAAAAGTAAGAATACGAGTAGTGTAGAATCAAAACTCACATTTTGAAAATATGCATAAATTGAGAAAAATATGCCAAGTTACCCTATTACTAGTAACTTTTAACCATAGAAAAACGCGGTACAAAATGTGTGTTGGTGTCAAAACTAACTTTATCCCATGGATAATATTAGTTTTGACACCAAGCCCCTTTCAACCATCAGAACTTAGCATTTTAAAGGTTGGCCAGCAGGTGGGAATAGAGAATATGGAAGAAAATTGCGAAAAATACACCCAATACCCAGACCAATGGAGATTTTTTTTTCTTGCAAACTGGTAAAAATAGATCCCACGGTGCCAGTTTCAATGTCCGTATACTGTTGGACCAAGAATCAGTTCAAGCTCGTAACGTGGTTTCGTTTGACATAGATAAAATTATTTTAATATTTAAATTTGTTGCAACAGAGAGGGAAAACATTTTTGAGAAGGTAATATGGAAGTCTAGGCATATAAGGGCTTATGACCTGTCATTGGCTGGTTTTAGTGGCCACTTTACACACTGTGTAACATTCACTATTCTGCCTATGATTAAACATCCGCATTTCCTCAACTCTTCCATCTGTTGACTTTTGTGAAGTAAAAGAGCTGAAACCTTTATCACGAGGGTGAGATTCATCCGGCTGAACCAATTCACCTACTAGGCAATGCCTGAAAACAATTTTCCAATTTTTATACTTCTTCTTTTACCAGGTAGTTAATTTGACCATGTTTTGAGTAAATGCCTAGACTTCCATATTCCCTTCTCAAAAATAATAAATAATAGGGAGGAAATCCAGCCAGCCTGCAAGAATTTGGACATACTCAAAATAACAACAAAAAAGAAATCAAATACATTATTCCATTACAATCATATTACAAAATAATTTCTGTCAAAAATAATAAAGAGCTAGAGAGATTTTTTGCATTTTTCCCAAAACTCTTTTTTGTAAAATGTGAGTTTCCATTCTACACTACTCACATCAAAAAGTTTTTGGACAGAAAATTTGCTATCTTACCTGGAGACATGTTTCGACGCGCCTTTGAAGATCACTCCCTTTCCCCTTCTTGGCCTTTTTCTGAAGACGTAGAGTGTCTGTGGATCTTTTCTTTAGCTCTGTTCTCGCACGTTTGTATTCTGAAGAAAGAGAAAAGAAGTCTCACAAAATCGGTTTTAACCATTTTTACCATGGTCTTTGAATAAACAAAAATTAATTAATTTCTTCTTGTATAAGTAATTACTCAACATAATACATATGTAAAATAAGTATCTAAACTAGCGTCACTAAACTTCACAACCATAAAATATTGTTTGGTTAGTATGGTACATCTAATGCACTTATTTATTTTACTTTCAAATATTTATTTAATTTTTTTTTCTTATTGTGTTCTAATCGATTCAAAGACCTTTTTTTTTTTAATACAGATTTTAATTATTTTGAAGCCACTTCTGTTTTGCTTCAGTAAGCAGTGAATACGATCAAAAAAAATATTATAAAAGTAGATTGCATAGAAAAAAAATGTTTCAATTATGTAATTAAATTAATCAATTAGAAGAAAAAAACATCCACTCAGACAAACAAGTCAAAAATGCGTCAAATTTGAATTAGAAAAATATATAGTGACTCTTGATACCGATAAGAGTGTTGTACCTGCTATTAAATTAGAAATAGTGACACTTTTGCCCACTGGCTGGATTACCAAGTGATACAAAAGTTCTATTTTATTTTAATGAATATAGCAGAAAATATTTTTTTAATATTACTATACAAACCTCTTGAATGATCTTTGTCTATGTTTATCAATGTCTTCTTCCAATCTTCTAGTTTCTCTTGTAGGGGATTCACTAAGCAGTCCATTATAGCACTAAAACACAATCCAAAAAATCAAATGAGACAACGTACATTTTTGAGATTTTATTTTTTAATTTTTCAGGCAGATTTTGAAATATTTTTTGTTGTCTGTCAATTTAATTTTATGGGGAAGCACATGAAACAGTTTGGCAAAGAAATAACCCTTGCACCTTTGACCAAATGTGTTAAGGCTGTAATCAGGTAAAACGAACGCAAAATTAGGAAATCATACGATTTTGCCATTTTAAAACGAATGTTTTTTTTTAATCGCGCAATAATAAAAAAATTAAAAAAACATAAAATAGATAAAAATAAAGGTATTTCTGTTGAAAAATATACTTAAAAGTTTTATGTAACTAAAATATAATTATTACTTTTAGACCGGAAGATTACGCCATTCCAAATTTATACTAAACTTAGGTATCTGGGATCTCAATAAAGACGAAGTATTGAACTAAAATTTGTTGTAATAATTTAAAGATAATAAATTAAACATGAAAGTGGCCAAAGCCAAATTTAAATTATTATTTTTTTATTTTTAAAAGAAATACAAGCATTTTAAATAATTTTCCTTTATTTCTACTTAAAATTATGCCTTCTGTAATAATTTAAAAAAATAAAAATTATTAAAATACGTTAGTTGAAACCTTTTTTTATATTCTTTTTTTATATTCTGCTTTTTTTGTATTCTCTTTTTTTGAAAAAAGAAGATAATTCTGGTTGTAACTTTCAATTTAAAACTATTTCTTATTGACTTTTTTTATGACCTTCAGGACCAGGATTACCGAAAACGATTAGGGCCGGTCTAAAAGTAATAATTATATTTTAGTTACATAAAACTTTAAAGTATATTTTTTAACAGAAATACCTTTAAAAAAATTTTTTGTTATCTAATTTACGTTTTCTTTATTATTGCGCGATTAAAAAAAAACATTCGTTTTAAAATGCCAAAATCGTATGATTTCCTAATTTTGCGTTTGTTTTACCGGGGTAAGTGACCATAGACAACGCCGTGTATTCGCTGATTGGCCTCTGGAGCAGTTGGAAGTTGGCCTAAATTTCGCCAAAGAAATCATCTTTAGCGACGAGGCCCATCTTTGGATGAATGAATATGTGAACAAGAAAAATTGACGGATTTGGGGCGATACCAATCCATACGAGATACACCAGCACTAAATGCATCCCGAGAAAGTCACTGTTTGGTGCGGATTTTGGTATGGCGGGATCATAGGTCCGTACTTCTTCCAAAACTGGCATTGCCACAACCGTCAACGGCGAGCGCTACAGATCGATAATAAGCTACTTTTGGTGGTCTAAACTGGATGATACGAATGCCGATAACACGTGGCTCCAACGGGACGGCGCTATGTGTCACACAGCACACAGCACTTCCCACGATGGACATTCTGAACGAGCTATTTTAGAGCATGGTTATCACGCGCGGCGGTGCCGTGAACTGGCCACCGAGATCGAGCGATTTACCCCCTTTAGACTTCTGCCTTTGGGGCTATCTTAAATCGCGAGTCTGCGAATAAACCTCAAACAATTGACGCCCTCAAAGTCAACTTAACAAACACCATCGAGCAAAACAGATTCATTGAAAATCGGATTTCCCGAATACGCGCCAAGCAAAGCCGCCGTGGAAATTTGAACGACGTTATATTCCACACTTAATGCCATAAAATATTCTTTCAAATGAAAAAAAAAAATTGAGTGAAAATCTCACACACAACTTGTTTTATTTACATTTCAAAATCGAGCTTAAGACTAAATTTTTTTCTAAAGATGGAGTTCTTAATGGTACCTTTAGAATAACTTTCATAATACCTTTTTGTACTTTAATTATTAGTTTCAAGATGTGTAGCCGCAGCTTTAGAATTATTATTGTGATTATTAAAATCAACGTTGCATTACCTTGTGAATGCCTTCATCCTGGTCTCCATAGCCTTGTGTCGGAGACACATCCTTGTGAGGGCAGTGCCGATATCCTTTGTGGCTCCTGAAACAATAAATAATTCAATTATCAAGTGGATTTTTTAAATCTGGTTTAGTTGTCTTTTCCCATTCTACTGCACAAAAATACAATTTTTACATCGGTAACTTAACTTAGTTTTAGTTCTAAAATCAATTATTTATCTTAGCTTTGTTTAATCAGTATATTTTATAAGTAATATTATATCCATATACATTTTCTAAAATTCGTCTGACCACGGTTCATAATTTAATTTCTTTGTTATCAACAGTTCACAACCAATGCTGTAAACATATAATGAATTAATTCATTATAAAAAGTATTTAGGACGTTTATGAGAGGAATTCCAGCGATTTTAACTTATCTATCTATGTTTTACTTGTAAATGTTGTCAAAATTATGGAAATACCAAATAAGCATGTTTGAAAACAATTAAATTTGGAATAATCAACAATTTGCCATTCATGAGATAAAGTCAATATTTTTAAATAAAACAAAAATTCAATATAACAAAACGAGCAAAAGAGGTACCTTTTAGAGTTGAAAACTCGTTGATGATTTTCAATGATTTTTTTTCTGGATTTATTTATCTACCAATGAAAAGACCGCTGTTAGTTTTTATTAATTAGGTTATTTTAAGTTTTTGTGTTTCTTTTTTAAAAAGGAATAATCCGCTAAGCCTCTATTTAGAGACTTGTCAGCAGGTGGAAAAGAGAGGATATGGAAAGAGGTTATGAAAAATACATCACAACACCCAGACCAATTCAGGAAAAATCTTTCTTGAATTTTTCTCTTGCAACTGGCGGGAATCGAACCCGCGGCGCCAGTTTCCCAGTTGGCCGTCTAACCAACTGCGCCATGGCGCCTGTCAAATGTTGATTTATATTTATGTTTTTTTGGTACAAAATTTCGACCAACTCTTCTTTTGACTAGTCTGTTTTTTGGTTGCCTGGAAGATATTACTTTTAGCAATAAGTCTGACAAAGTACTTATTCTTTGTACTTGAAGTTTTGAATAAATAAATATAGTAATTATTAATACTATGCTTTACTTATAATATATATACATTTTCTTTATTAATGTTTTTTTTTTCATTTCTTTTCTTGATTTTATTTAAAGGTTTTAAAATATTTCTCTTATCAATTTTTTTTATCAGTATGTATTTATGTGTATATTTATATTAGTTATTTAAGTGGTAGATTTAAATAATAATACATGTAATTTAAAAAAGAAAATTTATTTGATTTAATTTTTTTAATTACAATTTTACTAAATTTATTTATAAAAATTTCAAAGAATCTTCGTTTAGTGTTATTCAAAATTGTTTTTTTTATTTTTTATTAATGTGTGTTGCTTTCTCTCTTTTTTTTCTCTTTTTTTTTTTAAGGTTCAAAATATTTCTTTCACCAAATATTTAATTTTTCAAGTATTTTTATAACTAGTAAGTTTAAGTTTTAAACCGCGTATCGTTTTTTTTTTTTTTGACTCATTAATTTGTAAATAACTGTTTAGTAATAATTTGTTTTAAATACTATATTTTACTTATTTAACTAACATGTATGTATTTTATTATATGCAACTTATATGTAAAAGGCACTAAGTGCCGTTTATTTCAATAAAATAAAATAAATGACGATTTTTCGGCACTGAACTTCAAAAAACTCAAAGAAATGAGCATGCCGTACCGTTTGCACTCACTAGAACACACATTTTTTATCTCTTCCTTAATCGTAAATGCATATTCATACAACGTGACATGAAAACAAAGACAAAAAGGAACTTGTCAAACTTTAAACTGCTCTCCTGAAAAATTACCAACTCTGTAATTAGCACGTTCGTCTTCTAGATCATCGATATTTAAGTTTGTGTATAGTAGAGACCAGACGCAATGAAATTGCAAAAATACAACAATTTAAAAAAAACCAAATCGACCAAACAAATGCGTCTTACTTTATTTTTATACGCCATCATTAAATCAATTTGGTAAACACGGTTTAAATGTGTATGAGCGAAGAAGGTATATCAAGTTGGATGCTATTCTTTCAGAAAACTTGCTTAACAAGTTCTGATAAAGCAAAAAAGTATTTTATACATACGATTATAATTATCACACAGACAATTTATTTATAAATAATTACAAGAAGTAATAAATATTTGTAAACGCCACAGTTCTCCCCGCTCCACTTAACCCTTTCATAAATGGTGTGTTAAATTTTAACTAACACAATTAAAAAATATATTTTTAAAGTATTTTTTAAATATATTTCAAACTGTTAATAAAGCCTTATCCGGCTCGTGCAAGAGGTCATGGATTTGATTCCCGATACGACTGGCATGTTATATTTATTGTATTTTCACATCGCATTTCATGGTCCGCGGGCTGACACCTAAAGCGTAAGACTGGTCATCTTACCTTCATGTAATATAAAAAAATATTTGAGATACGCTGCCGCTGATAAACCAGTGCAGTGCCCTATGGTGCGAAAGGGGAAAAAATAACCCTTACGAATTGGTAAACGAGTATAAACAGTCAGTTTAATGGGTAAACGTAAAACTAAATTAAGATATGTATCGAAAAATGTGTAAAAATCTTTTATTTTATTTAATGAATATGCATTATCAATAAATAACATACAAGAACTTTAAAAAACTAACACAAGTATTGTATCCTAGTTAAAAATAATACAAATGATATTGAGTAAAGATTTCAAGTTTTAAAATTCAAGAGAGTCAATCAGTGTCCATTTAAAGGTTAAATAAAAATTACTTGAAATGATGGAAATATTCGTTTTTCGATAATAGCGATGATTGTTGCTCAAAACTTAAGTGACTTATAAATAAATGGTCGAGATAACGAAAACATAAATAAGTTCAACATTAAATTAAAGAATATTAAAAATAAAAAAAACGAAATAATATTATGACTACTATTACTACTACTACTACTACTACCATCACGCCATTTTCCCGTAGGGGTAGGCAGAGATAATAAACAGCCACACACGTCTTAAAAAAGTTAAGAATATTAAGTTTAAAAAAAAAATCAATTAAAGGGTATTATTTGTGGGAATCTTGGCATATATTCCTAACTTCTTCCACATTCATAAATCTTGTCATACATGCCCTTCGGTTCTGTCTGCTTTTGACATGACCAGACTTTAGATTAAGATAATATTACATTTTAAAAAATCATTTTAAAGGCATTTTCCTACTAATTTGTTGAGCATATTTCAACTCACGTTTACTTCACATATATTATTGTATTTTTATCTATCTATACATAGAATTAAGAACAGTCCAGAAACCGCATACGAGCATCAAACAGAAAGCGACTAAACTACTCTTGAAAGAGTACCCATTAGTTTCTTTGTAGATGTCGCTCAGTACACAAATCTCGATTTGAATTCAACTAGGCCGTATTGTGTTGTTTTAAAGTGTAAAAATACTGCTGGGATTTTAAAGAAACATGATGAGATCACATTTCATGTGTAATTGGCAAATGCATGTATAAGTAGCAAATGCATTACTTTAAAATTGAATTATTTTTCCATTTGTCAGATTGTCAAAGAAAACAAAATGGATATTTCGTAAGTGTTACCAGGGTAGTATTTTTTTTACCCTGCTTTGCTCATTAAATGAGGGAACTAATGAAAATTGGACCCCGGATTAAACAACGCCGTGGTGGACATTTGACCGACATTATCTTTAAAACATCGAATATATTTAACATGATTGATATGATTATTTAACACACGCGTTGAATTATGACTGCGATAGCTTAAGCATGTTCATTATTGTTCACTATGATCGCTCAAACGCTTAGCATGTTTTTAAGCACGTCGATAGTTATTTGTGATTGAGTTACAGGACCTCGGAAACTGGCTCGAAAAACTGGCAAAATCGGCAAGCATCGTTAAGGCTCTTGGAAAGCATCCGCACGTCCGCAGTATAATGACAAAGGTACATAATAATATGATCTATATCCCGACAATCCTAACGAAGAAAGAAACTCCGCTTTATGGCAGTTTATATTACTATAGTCAGCGTCCCTCACAAATAACACAGTATCTACAAACATCTAAAAGCAAAATAAGGAAATTTATTTACTTGAATGATTGCATTACAAAGTAGCGTATAAAGTGTTTTGCGTGATGTGCATCTATTAACTCAGCGGGTTGGTTGGGCTAGTATTTATGTATTGATAATATTATAATTTATCCGAAGTTCAAATATAATATGTTTTTAAATGATAAAAAAATATTTAAATTGTAAGTGAAAGTTCATTGTAATTTATTATAAAAGTAAAAGACGAGTGATACTTGAATCCACACATTTGGAATTTCCAGTGACCGGTTTTATCGCTTTCGCGACATCTTCGAGACTGGTATCTTTATTAAGAAATTATTAATAAATTACACTGAATTTCTTTTCTTTCTAATTGAGTCTCGAAGATGTCGCGAAAGCGATGAAACCGGTCGCTGAATACTCCAAAATTGTGGATCAAAGTATCACTCGTCTTTTATTTCTATAATAAAAAGATAAAAAAACAACTAATATTTACTTGCATAGTACGTTGAGGTCTACGTTCATGGCACACGGAAGGAATGAGGTCATGTTGTGTTACTCTGGAGTTAAAAACTGGAGCATTGATATTCACGAATAATTGAGGATAGTTTTTTTGAAAACACGATATTCGCCCCACATTGAGATATTGTTTTAATTGTTTTTAATTTAAAGCTGGTATCAAGACGCATCGATTACATGAAAAAATAAATAACAAAACATGCTAAAAACCGGTTAAAAAATATATTGGCTTCACACTTGAGAATTATCGAATCCAAGTCAGTTCAGACCTCAACTGAAATCCCACATATTTTTTGTAAATTGTCGTTGTAATCTGAAGTTCAACAATTCAACGTGATCTAAAAAAGCGATAAAATATGGTCTTGTCTCAGTGAGAATATTCACATTTCAGATCTAATTATAAATGCCTAGTGTTACAATTTGTCCAACTGATTTTCTTCTATTACGGCGTTCATCGTAATCATAATTGATACGATTTTTAATCGAAGTTCAACGTGACCTCTGAGACTTGACCGTACACGTCTCATCGAAAATACCCAAGATAGTGAACAATAACAACAATATTAATTATTGGCCAACCGTTCTTGTTCGCGACCACATTTTCCTGCTGCCTGATCGCTGATCGTCCGATGCATGAACCAGACTACCGACTACTAATACAAACTAGTCATGAATAATTAGCGTTAGCAACGTTGACCAATAATTCATTTTCAATAGCACGAGACACTGCTAAATGAGTAATAATAATCTATAAAATCAGTGTACTGGGTTTTATCATATTAAATGTATTTGTTACCAACAACATTCTAGTGTAAGTACGATTTATGTTTTGTTATTATCTTTCCGCACCCCATGGCGCATAAAACACTGTACTGGTACACCAACCCCAAAATCAAGCACCAGATTTTACCATTGGTATTGTTTTGATGTGGAACTTCGTTTCGTTTTTGTTTAATTGTGTATCAATTTGTAGTATATGTATATGTACACAGACAACGCGTCAACAAACTATTCAAAACAATCATCTATTATAACTTGACCCAGTGAGCCACTTAACACGAAAACATGTCATAATAAAAATAAAATTATGTTTTTATTACGAAAATGGTTAGTAGACAGAACGTTCCTATATTGATTTATTTATGTAAAACATTTTTTGTCTCTCATTGAATACATTTTTGTTCTTTTCTTAGGTTAACCTTTTCATTTATTTTATTTACATTTTTTACATCTTAATTTTAATATGTACTTATAATTTTCTTATTATTTTTATTTTTTCTGTAGATATGAATTGAAATTTTCGATTTTTGTTTTATTTTTTATCCTATTTTGATTACATCTATGAGCACACACTATTTAGAAGTGTTTATATTTTTTTCCTATGTTTAAAATATATCCAAGTAAATGGCTATTCTTTAATTTTAATTGTATTATTTTACTCTATTTTCTTACTTTTCAAAAAAATATTTCTTTAAACCATTTTTATCTGGTTTTGTTGGAGTTTTTTTCTTCTTAATAATATTTTTCAAAGCATCAAAAACAAAATAATATATGTTCATTATTTTATACGTATACAGTATTATGTCCGTACTCTTTTATTTGATTATTAATTAAAACTAATGTCTGAGCACCCGATGACAAACTATTATTGAATAGTTTATCGGGACCAAATATATTTTAATACTTTGTTTTCTTTATAATGTATTAATATTGTAATAATGTGTATATTTTATTGAATAAAGACTCCATGAAAAAAAAAATACTAGAATATGCGAGCAATTAAAAAAAAAAACATTATTTAGGTAACAAATATAAGTATACAATATTACTAATAAATACAATTTTTATATTAATTTAAAACATATATTTACATTAACGTTTCCCATTACGTAAAAGAAAAAACCAATTCTTGTGTACATAAAGGGGAGTGACGTCTTACAATAGTTTGTTTATTTTATTTTAAATTATTAATATTTTTAGGATAACATATATAAATTACAAAATAAATATATAAACGGTGTTTTTAATCAGTGCTACACAAAGAAGAATTATAAATGTAACTTTTCACTTCTTTCTTAAATATATTGTATAAAAATATATATGCAATGTAACAATAGATTTACCAAGGCTGATATGACAATGTGTGAAAATTTAAGTAAAAAAATCGTAGAAATATTGAGAGAAGCAGATATTTAATTAATTTTATTATTATATACATATTTTTATTTCTAATATTTTACATTTGTTATATTTAATATAATTTAAATTATTTTCTTAAGTGTGAAATATTTGTTTGGTTTATGCACGAGTGTCCTACACTAATATACAAAGGAATTGAAAATATTTATGTACATACTGTTTGTTAACCGAATAAAATTAAAAAAAACAAGTAATACAATATTTATAAAATTACAGAAACAAACTATAACGCCGTTTATCCGCAGGGGTGGGCAGAGAGGATAGAACGCCAAACAACTTTGAACGCATGTTATAAAACGCCTTTCTGGGATTTTTTTGATTGCTATTTTTACTATTAATATGTATTTCATTGCTATGCAATTATGCTTTATTTTTTTAATATTCTGTTTTATCACTTATGTTTATTGTAAAAAACTTTTTTTTTTTTTTTATTTAAAAAAGTCTTCCTTCTTACGAGTTATATATTAGTGCTCTCTCTTATGCAGATATATTTATGTATTAGAGGACATTCATTCATCGCGTAGCAAGGATAAATATTAAAATCCATCATAGTTATACAAATATTACTTTCCAAATTCGGTGTGAAAATGTCGATTTGAATAAAAAAATAAGAGAGAAATATCAAGTCTTGTATCGTATGTAGACTAGTGTGACATCACAGCCACACAAGAGTTAAAAACACGTTGAACAGAAATAGCATTTCACATGCGAACCAAATAACTTTCGCATGCTGATAATTTATTTTTTTAATCGCGATAATTTCCATGACCACTAGGTACTGAGTACTGACCACCGACCAGTTTTGGTTTTCGATCTCATCTCCAGTTTCCAATCGGCCACCGTCTTGAGCGGCCGGTACACGGATGTGATAGTAAAATAATTTGTTGTTTTTCAGTGTTATTAAACAATATCGTATATATTTGTAAAAACTTCAATCGAAGGAGGATAAGATAAAAATCGACATGGAAGGTCGTAGTTCGAGTACAGTGTCATCGCTTTGGCTGGCATCATTATTTTTAGCACTTTATCTCGTTGCTCCAATTGAAGGACGTAAGTATAATAAAAAAAACGCCATTTTGTAATAAACACATTTCAAAATATTGTTATCTACTTTATTTACGTTCTTATAATAAGGTAGTTCCGCCCTACGGGAAATTGAACATGAAAAATACTTTCTTACGCACGGTAGAGTATTAGATTGTACGGCAAAGTTTCTTGAACGAACTGCTTTCAACGACGTAACAAGTTCATATGAATCAACTAATGATAAGAGAGTTGTGAAAGATTTCCGGTTTACGGTAAGTCAGCGGGCCAATGGGCAGAACTGAATGAAGTTTTCTGTATGAAAAGCAGAATATGCATACATTTTTTAATTCTAAACATGTTCAATTTTACAATGTTTTAGTATGTCCAAATGCTTCAGACTGGCTGGATTTCCTCCCTAGGGAGTTATTCATATTTATTTTTTTTTGCAACAGAGAGGGAAAACATTTTTGAGAAGGGAATATTGAAGTCTAGGCATTTGCAGACCTGTCATTGGCTGGTTTAAGTAGCCACTTTACACACTGTGTAACAATCATAATTTCTGCAAATGCCTAGACTTTCATATTCCCTTCTCAAAAATGTTTTCACTCTCAGTTGCAATAAATGTTCAATTATAGTTTACCGACGAAGATACTTTTTTTTCGTACACAAATATCGGTATTTCTTTATAGACAGTAAAATATAAATAGCAACGCGTGTAATTATAAGTTGGTTAAATTCCTGACGATGAGGTAGTAACCTCGAAACCGGTCAAAGTGTAATTTAAAAAAAAAATATAGTAGTTTATACAAATGTATAAACAAATAAGTGTAAAATGTCATACCACAAAGTGAAAAATGTTTTTGATAACAATAATAACTCAATTAACTTCCCATTGTAATCGGGACCCAGGAGTTATCCAGAAATAAATATTGAAGAACATGTGTAGATACACGCCAAACCAAGTTTTTAATGGGGTCGAAACTGGTCATTGGTGGAAAAAAATACCTAATAGAACATTATTTCGGGTGATAAAAATATCTAATTTTTTTATTTTTTTTGCAATTTGGTCATAAGTAAGAATGACAATATTCGACAGAAGTCCTCCATATAATTTTCCAAACTCACAGTGAAAGGGGGCAATGAAAGCAGTTCAGCTGAATTCAATTAAAATCGCATTTTATGAAACTGAAATAAAAAAATAACGTCACTCGATTTTTGTGAACAAAATAAAAAAAATTAGTATGAGCGCAACCTATGGAAGACCGTTAGTCTTTAAAACGGTTTTGGGGTATTTAAGGGGCGGGGCTTTCAATGTTATTTATTCTTTATTTAAAAAGTAAAATAAAACATATAAATAATGTATAGTACTGTGTGTATACTTTTATGTTTCTAATATTATGTTTTCTTACTATTTTGGATTGTATTAACTGATATTATATATTATCACAAAAATGTTTACTTTTTATATACCGTCCCAAAAGATTTTTTTTATAACTCTTGCGCTGCTATTCCAAACGCTCTCGCGGCCGTACAAAACTCTTTTTTAGCGCGTATTTTGTAAGTAAATACGGGCTATAAAAGCCTTTTCTGCGGCCGCGGGAGCGTTTGGAATAGCAGCCCCGGGAGTATAACATGTTAATCTTGTTGGTTTTTATTTTTATGTTAATACATGTGTTTTATTAATAAAACAAATTTTAAAAATGACGCTGCACAAAAAAAGTTTACAGTTTCTCCATTTTCAAAGCGAGTTTTTTTTTATAAAATTAAAAAAAGATAAGGTAACAATAAATTACATGAAATCAATAAAGATATTGAATAATTCAAATAAATGCAAGAAACGTATTAACAGTATGATTTTTTTTTTTTGCAGAACTTTATAAATATATTGTTCAATTATGTAGTTTTGCAGATCATGCAAAAAAAAAACCTGTTGTATTTGCTAAAATGTACGGCTGATTGACATTGATTATCTAATTCTAAGTCTAATATAAGGAATGTTGGTTTAAGTAAAATAATAATAAAAATATTTGATAACACAAATAAGTTACAAAAACACATTGTAAAAAAATACACATAGTATGCTACTTAAAAAAAATAATTTAAGAAACATTTGCGTTCTTTTGATTTACCAAAAACATTTCAATTTTAGGGCCCATTTTGAACGATTTTTTTATTATTTTAAATGGGAATCAAGTTGTGTTAGAGCGGGGTGCGAACCTCGGACCATTGATACGTGAGCTCACGACGCTAGCCACGAAACTACAACCCGACCGATTCTTACTATGTATGTACTACGTATAGGTTAGGCTCAATTATCCTTTACAAAAAGGTAAGCTGATCAGTTATGCGCTTCAAGGAATAATCAAATACTTCAGTGTGAAACAGCCTTATAAACAAATAGTTTACGTCAAACATCCTAGGAATTGAACCCGGAACGTAAAGCGCGGTAGGCGAACGCACCACACCACGGGCAACGAGGCGGATAGGACTTAAAATATAGGCAATCTAAAATATTTTAAAACACAAAAACACGATTTTGAATAATTTTTACTATGAAAAAAAAGAATGTTTCAATTTTTGGGGCCATTTTCAACACGTTGCAAATAACTCGCTTTTAGAAAATGGAAATCAAGTTGAAGTAGCCACGGGACCACAACCTGATTCAATTTAAACGATGTTTTGATTCGAAACAACTTTTCAACGATGTTTTTTTAAAAAAGGATGCAATACATGGAGGTATATACGACTTGTTGTATAGTGGTTGGCGCGTTCGCCTACCATTCTTGGGGTCCTGGGTTAGATTCCTGGCAGGGTGAATGTAAAATATTGATTTTAAAGGATTTTTGAGTTGCAATATTTCATTATTCCTTAACTGGAACCTGGAGCAAAAGACTTGTAACTTGATAACTGATTATCTGTAAATCAAAAACACTTCTTATTCATTTTCTTCTGCAGCGTAAATGAGGGACTAGATTTCTAAACATCCGTGTGCTGTGTAGCTGCAAGACGTGTTAAATCTAGCTCCTATATAATAATTTAAATTTGACCCTATTGAAAATGGGGAACTAGAATCCTAACTGCCTCGCACTCTGAGGCTGCAAGCCGTGTTGGGATGCTTGTTGTACAGCGCGGTGATTTTCACAATAAATGGCGCTATATAAATTATTCTTAATAAATCAATAAAACTAGTACTTCATGCAACGGATGATCGAACTACGCTGCATTGAGTTTATGATGATGACGTTTGTATTTTATTTAAAAATGTTTTTTTTTTTTTTTTTAATGACTTAACCCTCTTTTCGCCGAGGCAAATGATTGGCGTAATTCAATAGCAGGTAGTATGGAATAAAAACACGTCTGAAGATTTCTTTGAAATCAATATGGAAAAACAGAATTTGTATTCAGAGGCCGTTGGATTAGTTTTATTTTTACCATGAATCTAATACAATTTTGTCCGCGACGTGGTGCAGTGATGAGCACATTCGACTATCAAGATAAAACACCACACTCAAAATTCACGAAACAACAACGCTAATAATATTAATAATTATGGATAACTTATATAACGCCATTTTCGTAATATAATATCTCAAGGGCGCTTTACAAAGTGATTATATAAAAATATTAATTTAATTTTAACTTTTTAATTTCAGAAAAAAATGTACTTTTTCATATTACTTTTTCACCACATGCTAAGAATTTATTCAAATGATTTAGAGAACAAGTGGGTTTTAAGTTTCTCACAGTTTCGGACTTCTGCTGGGAGAGCATTCCATGCCGTAGGGCCTGCGACCGCAAATACACGTTCGCCGAATTTAGTGCGCTGTTTGCGTAGAGGTATAATAACTTTTCCTTTCGACGTAGATGTAGCTGCTCTAAGCGTAAGACGTCTGTCAGCTAGTTCATCTGGAATGCAGAGTTCCCTTAGATATTCTGGAGCAGATTTGTGCAGTGACTTATACATAAGCCAACAGAGTTTGTATTCTACCCTCTGTGGAAAACGTAGCCAGTGAAATTCCCGAAGTAGTGGAGTGATATGACTGAACTTAGAGATTCCAAAAATAAGTCTCGCTGCGGCATTCAATACAGAATATAGGCGAGTCATTTTATTCATTGATATACCTGCGTAGATACCATTACAATAATCGACTCTAGACACTACAAACGCATTTATTTATACAAAAAGTATCACCTGTATTATCTCTTCACATGTTGGTCTATGTTAGAAAATTGCGTTGTATTTTTTTAATTATTTTTATTTTGAATCTTTAAGTAGGGCACAATAAAACACTATTCTTATGTGTGCTCTAATAATAACATTTTACATATAATATCGATGGCAGCT
The DNA here is from genome assembly GCF_059751315.1 of Micrasema longulum. Lineage (NCBI taxonomy): Eukaryota > Metazoa > Arthropoda > Insecta > Trichoptera > Brachycentridae > Micrasema > Micrasema longulum. The sequence goes on along the minus strand of NW_028277588.1, from coordinate 280,790 downwards.
ACGTTTACTATCGTACAAAATATCCCACAAAATGTCGAATTTAGCATTTCAACTGTGACGCGTAGACAATGAGGAACTTCAGCCCTACAGGAAATTGGATACGAAAAATGTTTTCTTGCACGCGCTAAAAATTAGAGCATTAAATTGTACGGCAAAGTTTCTGGGAAATGTATGAAAAAAATTATAAAAATATTTTATTAAAAGCGCACTACTTTGATCGACGTCACTAGTTCATATGAACCAAACAATTATATCAGAGCTGAGAAGGATATCCGGTTGGCTTACCGTAAACGAACCAATCGGAAGAACTAACAGAGAACAACCTCTCACGTCTCACGCGGAGTTATTTCAGAAATAAAAACTTTAAAAAAAGCGCTGATAATACGATATATAAAACAAAATAAAATTTTTTTTGGCTTAGTTTAATAGTATATTGACAAATAAAAAAATACACTGAACTTCCTCAATACGGTAATTTTAAATCTCTTTATTTAAAATATAAATATCTCTAAAAACAAAGAATATTTCCGGTAAAATATCGTATGTTTTGCGAACATGCGCCGTAAATTATGGTATTGATACAATCGACTGCGTTGAGTGGAGGCGAATGTGAAACCGCCTATCGCATGTATCAATTACAATTTATTACGCCGTCTATTCTGAACCACACTCGCGGCACGAGAAAACAGTTTACATACAAAATACACGAGATAATACGGCCGCGAGAGCGTTTGGAATACCAGCCTAGAGCGCACGTTGTCGCGAGTACGGGTTTTGTTTACTTTACACATACACACAAATGTCATAATGTTTTGTTACAAATGAATAAATCGTCTAGAAATAAATATTTAAGACATAGTTTTATTATTGTAATTAAAATGCAGTTCCACCAAGAAAAAGAAAAACTCAATCTATTAAATATTTCAGAGGTCAAAAGTATGTGATACAAAAAAAAACTTATTTAGGTTCTCGATAGAGAACAAAACGATTTTAAGCTTAATAGAGCTTATTGACATCTCTAGAGAATTATTACTTTGAGACTTTAAGGGTAATTATTAAAACTTGTTCAAAACTTTCGTATGAAATACATACGATTATGTACTTTGTTTTTATATATAGAAAAAAAGTATCGTATGTAACACACACGGAAATTTAATTCGTTTTAAAAAATTAAACCGATACATCGTAAGATACACATACGGTCATAAGAATAAATGCAGAAGCTTCGTAAAAAACCGTAAGTACTGTATACGGATTTTGAACCGATATGGATTCCACGCAAAAAAATCGTTACAGCGAAATCTCAAAAAGTGTTGATTGGAGACACCATTTTCAAATGTCGAATTTAAACTATAATGCGTATAAGTTAAAATTCAAATTAATAGCGTGTAATTGTAATTTAGGTGAACGAAAACATCTTTCAAAAGCTCACCTGAAAGGAAATTGTTTTCGACATACGATAGTTTACGTAGCTACTGTCGTTATCTTTATATATATAATTCCTCTGTACGTGTGATGTTAAATTCCTTATAATTTCTTTTTATTGGATTTTTGGTAACACTAAAATAATATTAAATTTAATGCATTTTTAAAAATCGTATTTCTACATAACTACACCCCTTTGTTGGTGAGACGACCGGAGTTTGACGTTTGCAAAAAGAATGCCATATTTGAAAAAATATATATTTCATGTTTTGGAATTCAACCATAAACAAATACCTACTTAAATTCAATATTTTTTTAATATTGACAATTTGTAGTTTTGGAATTTAATCACAAACAAGTATCTAGGTACCTACTTATCAATGAAAAGTTTTGCTAACGTTCGGGCAGGACAACGTCCGCTAGTTTTATTTATAAATTGTTTTACACATGTTATAGCTTAACCTTAAGTTTGAATGGTTTTTTTTTTCTTCATAAATGTTTTTTCCCATATCATAATTTTTTTTCCGTCATACATAAAATTGAATTTTGTAACTTCGCCTATTTTCTAAATGGGAGTCTGATTTTTAACTTTTTTATCGTGATCATGTTCAAGCTGGCTATACACAATTGTGCACGTAATTAGTGCTGGGTTAGGGTTATGTTTTTTTGTAATATTTTTTATTTCCCTATTATTTTAAACAACAATAGATAACTATAAATAAAAAAATAAGCCCCGGGTTCGATGCAACGCCAAAATTTATACGAAGAAACAAAAAATCAAAAGAACACTGCACAGTCGTCCTAAGAAAGGATCCTCGTGACGAGATTTCTCAAATCAATTTTGTTGGTAAATATTTATATATATATCCATTTACTGACTTTTCTATGCCTACGAGTTTCAAAACGTACCCGTCTTTTCATCAGGACAATTATGTGAATTGATGCTAGCGAAATAAATATCCTGGCGAAATGTAATTAATGTCCTGACGAGAGACAGGTAAGAATGAAAAAGTTGGTACGTGGTTATATACAAATATTTACTAACATAACATTTAACACATTACAACACAGATGAAGAACATTTTAGAGAAGATAATATTGAAGTCTAGCCATCTACAGGGCTTATGCCTTGTCATTGGCTGGTTTAAGTGGCCACTTTACACACTGCGTAACATTCACCATTCTGCCTATATTTGAACATCTATATTCCTTCAATTCTTTCATATGTTGATGTTTGTGAAGTTAAAGAGCTGAAACCTTTATTTATGCGGGTGTGATTCATACAATTGAATCTTAATACACTTAAACCAGCTAATGACAGGTCATAAGCCCTGTAGATGCCTTGACTTCTATATTACCTTCTCTGAAGATGTTCTTCATCTCTGTTGTAATATGTTAATATTAACAGCTCCCAGGGAGTTGAATCCAGTCCTTGTCTTCAAAAATTTAGACGAACACAAAATATTGTTAACATAACATTTGAACACAAAATGACTAACTAACTAACTAACTAACTAACCATCACGCCATTTCCCCAGAGGGGTAAGCAGAGAGGATAGAACGCCACACCACTCTGTCCTGGCACACTTCCTTTGCTTCCTTCACATTCATACATCTTCTCATGCACGCACGTCGATTATTCCGACTTTTAAATTTTTATTTTATTAATGTGAAAAATAACTGTCATTTTAAAAGGGACATTTATGTAGTTAAAGGAAAAGAAGAGTCACTATATCGAGTTAAACAACTCCAGCCAGGGACATTCATGGGTAATGAAACGTTGAATATAATCAATATATTGATAGTTGACCACGAACTATTAATATAAACAAGTTAAACCTGTTTTAATAAATAAGTATCCATCGATAGTAAATTTCAATAAACTTAAATAGTTAAAAAAAACCGTCTGGGTTTAGATACCATATTTTACAGGATTTAAACTCGAAATGCTAAAAAATTCTTGAATAAAAACAGGTCTAAAAAATCGATATTAATTAAAATAGGTGATTGGTCTAGCAATATCTTGAATGCAATCAATATTTTTGTACATTAGGGCGGAGCGAATTTTACATTTTCGATTTCCGCTGCTCTTATGGCAATAAAAGCAAAATTGTGGAGAATGTTAATTTTTTTATATGTCTTAAGACTTTTTTTTCTTCTTTTTATAATTGGATCTTATACTCTAATGCAGGGGTGCTCAAACTTGAACTGCTGGCGATCTACCTCAATATTGTTAGACTACGATCGATCGACTCTTGAGAGGCTGCAAGTATATGTGATGCAGGATTTTCGTCTAGGTAGAGTGTATCGTGGCACAGATATTAGTTTTCCGCACAATTTGTATTTTTTAGTTAAGGTAAGTGCAGGTCTGCTTTAAAATGTCAATGAAAAAACTCATAATTATTCAAAATTGCGAGTTTATTGGTTCTTACCAAACAAACGAGTTCTAGTGTCTAAACTTAACTAAAAAGTGACTTTGGATGAAGTGAAGCGTGGCACGGCATGTCCTCAGCATACTTTTCATAAGATGGTCCGCAATTACCGAGTGCTGATCGCAAACATGATGACATATGTTCTTAAGTTAGTCGATTGCTATATTTTGACTTAATTATCTTCATTTTAGAAAACGCAGACTCGCACTAGTAAGTTGACCCAAACATTGCCGTCGGCTGAAGGGCGATTTGCCTTAGATTCGGATATTTATATTCAAATATAAAACACCAGAATTTTGTAACAGACTTTATAGTATTAGATGATAATGTGCAATAGCAAAGAATTAAGGACAATATAAATGAGTGACAATTATAATAAATTATCAAACTGACGTTTCGGAAAGATAAACACATTATTTTATTTTTAGAAAATACATGCACAACCCCGACTAGCAGTGCTGGCAACTGTGTTCCCATAGAAGATTGCCATAGCCTCCTTGCAATACTAAGGAACAGGCAGCGTCCTGCCGACCAGACGAAACTACTCAAGGATTCCCGATGCCCATCTGCCCAAGCAGGTAATTCCAGTAGGTTATTCTTGCATTAAAAATAAAGACAGAAAATTCTGAAAACAGTAAACTTGATGGATAAAAGCATTGGCAACCTAACGATTTCCAATTTCCGTTTAAAAAAATGTTTTGTACGAAGGTTGATTGATATGTTCCAACCCTAGCCTATTTCAAAGTGGATGAAAAAAAAAACCTTATTGTTAAACGTAGTTTCCCCCTGGGCATATATTCCGACCCCTGCCAACCACTCATCTACACAGCACATGACCTTATTGTCGTCCTAAAATTATGTCCACGAAAAAAATGTTCCATGAGTTTTGGGAATGGTCGGTAGTCACTGGGGGATTAGATCACGTGAATATAAAGGCGTTCGACCAATTCAACAATTGACACTAACGCCTTGTGTACTGGAGCATCGTCCTGATAAAGCAGCACCTAGCAGCATTTCGCAGTGGTCAGCGGCCTGTCGTAACTAAGCCGATGCAGGTTTTAGCTTGCCGCTCGGTAGCACTAGTTTTGGGAATGGCCGGTCGTCACTGGGGGACTAGATCAGGTGAATATAAGGGTGTTCAACCAATTCAAAAATCGACACTAACGCCTTGTGTACTGGAGCATTGTCCTGATAAAACATTACCTAGCAACATTTTGCAGTGGTCAACGGCCTGTTTGTCTTGTCGCACGTAGCCATATCAGGCTAAATGATGCATACACATCATATATGTGGAACAAATTATTTAACCCTGGTGTGTTATTGTTTAGGAGTGAGCGTGTGCTGTCCCACGGCGGGTTGCACCACGGCCGACGGCACGCAGGGCAAGTGCGTGGCGCTCGACAGCTGCGCGCACCTCAAGGCGCTTTTCAACGGGCCCAAGCCGCTGCCGCCCGCCACGGTGCAGTACCTGCGCAAGTCCTCGTGCCAGGGGCCCGCCAGGTTCAATGTCTGCTGCGGCAGCCCGCCGTCTAGCCCAACGACTGAAACGGTAACGAACTGTTATCCACGACTACTTAAAAACCTTGAGCTACCTGCGTAGATTCAAGCTGACCGAGATCAGCGCCTGCCCATGCGATGGTGTCACTTCCCAAGGTCCCTTTTTTTTCATTTACAGAGAATGCAACCGGAAGCGCGATGCGGAAGTCTGGATGAGGATTTACAAGATATTCATATAGTGATACGTCAATTTATTTATTTATTTTAAGTCATAAGGACTTGTCAAGGAAGGTTACATTATACATGATAGATATAGTTCAGGCAATAAAGCCACTTAGAAATAGCGCGCACACCAAGGTGCTCTCGAAAGAACCAGAAGGATATTCGTAAATATCCGACACGTTATCCGTTCAGGATGTTTCGGAATCCACCCCAAGAGCTTTGAAAATAGCAGACGCGTCGAATGGAGATACCTGAGGCGTTATCCACCCCAATAATAACGGATACAAACAAATTTCTTTTAAAATACATTTGTGATTTTGTGACGTCACGAAATGGAACAGTGCTAATTAAAAACGAGCGCCTGAGTGATTCCGAAACATCTCGAACGGGAAACGTATTTCCTAATGATTCCGAAGCATCGAGAATTGATAGCGCGTCGGGTACTTACGAATATGCGGCCAGCAGCCCGATATATTCAACTGATGTAATAATTGAAGTGCATCTGAGAGCCCTTTTTAACGGTTTTAAATGGCAATTTTCAAATCGTTTCCTAAAAGCCGTAAATAACGTGTGCTGAAAAAATGGGAATCGAGTTGTGGTGGAGTGCGATTTGAACCTCAGACTTTTGATCCGCGAGTCTACAGAGGGACCACAGCCAGGTTCAATAATATACATTGTGTTGTATAGATAGTAAAGAATTGTACCTATACATTGAAAGTAAAGGTGTTTTTTTTTCCACCTTGAAAATACTTTTTAAAATTCATATAAAATTTAAAATACAAGTATTTAAATTGTGGAATACATTCATAGACATTTTTTTTTAAACCCTGGAGGCTCTCACATCGTGGGTTACACAAACAATATACAATAATATTAAAAATATACGAACACAAATCACTAGCTATAGGAGGAAACGATGATATAATCAGATTTATTGTGGTTAAAAATCTTTGATTCTAATTTATTGTAATTAAACATTAATAACAAAACCATACGTTTTTTCATTGCTTAAAACCGCAAAGATATTTGTAATTAGACCGGATCTTAATAATTTATTGGATGTTGTTATTTGTTCTTAATTATTTATTTATTAGACCTGTTATTTAATTTCTATCGATAGTTTTCCCGAGATGATTTTTTAAAGCTTTTGTGCACTAAGAATAGACCTCACAACAGCCGAACTGCAATGACATGGCAGAAAATTTGTATGAGGATCTATCGGATCCTATTTTTTTATTTTTTTATTATTTAAATTTTATTGATAAACCCTTACGGGTTACATACATTTAACAAAATGTTTTCACTTTTAAAATTCAAATTCTACTGTTAATAATAATATTTTTAACATCTTTTGTAAAGGTTGCCTGAGTCTTTTGTTTAGTTTTGTCTGGTAGTTTATTGTATAATTTCAGTCCATGGTTTATAAGTCTCGATTGTCCTTTTCTCGTTTTAAAAGATTGTATATGATATTTTTCTGAAATTCTCGTATTGTGTTCATGTTTACTACAATTTTTTTCAAGTTTTAATTCTTCGTCTACAATTACATCAGTGGCTAATTTATGAATAAATTTTAAAGATTCTAGTTCAAAGAGTTCAGTTACGTTTAATTGTTTAGTTTGTTCAAAAAGTTCTTTAGTTGCTGTTAATAAAGGCAACGCCTGTTTTAAGGAACTTATATTTATAGTATGTTTGGAAGCTTGTCGCACATTATAAACTATGGATTGCAGATGATAAATAAACACACTATTTTATAATGATGTTACATATTTTACATTTGCTATATTTAACTTAATTGAAATTATTGTATTAAGTGTAAACATATTTTTTGGTGTATGCATGAGTGTCCTAAATTAATATGCAAAGAAATTGACAATATTTATGTACTTACTGTTTGTTTATCCAATAAAATAAATAAAAACAGTAAATTCATTATCAAGTGGCAGTAACTCGGATATTTTTTGAGCAAGAACGAATAAAACCCAAAAAACTGGTTTTAGTCGACCACTGAATGTAAAATATTTTATTTTGAGGTAAACACGTCTTCGTGTTTGGTACGAATACAAAAATACAGATACCTAACAGATATGGTGATGAATGTGGACTTGCTAAATGTTCTTTGCATTAAGGAAACGAATTATTTTCTATCAGCATTTTAAACAAGCAACATGAAACGTACACAGCAGTCAGCTAACTCATAATGGACTTAACTTCTCAAGAAGTCAGAATAAGTACAAACGGAACTTATTTTTTGGTAAAATTGAGAAGTCCAAAAATGATTATTTTCCAATAAATTTGTGGCGAATCTTGCAGGAGCCTCTAGGTCCCGTGCCCAACGTAGACCACCTGCTTCCCGCCGCGGACAAGTGCGGCATGGAGGCTTCCGAGGACCGCATCGTGGGCGGAAACGTGACCAACATCGACCAGTACCCGTGGATGGGTCTCGTGGAGTTCCGCACCAAGCGGAACACCATCTCGCTGGGCTGCGGGGCGACGCTCATCAGCGTGCGCTACGCCCTCACAGCGGGCCACTGCGTGTTCGGAGACGTGCTCACGCAACTTGGAACGCCGTAAGTCGCTAAAATTACCTAATGTTTAAATTAATGTCCTGAATATAACCTCTCGTGTAAATATACTACAAAATATTTTTCTTTAACTGTTCTCATTTTGTGTTTTTAAATGTGTGTTTAACACTTATTGAGTATTTGTAACTTGTTGGTTTAAATGATTTTTTAATGACATATTCTTCAAATAACTCAATTTTACTCACTTGTATGTATATTTAATAAATTCTCATTTTTCTGTGTCTCGCAGTGCCGTTTATTTCTTCTTCTTCTTCACGTGTCATGTTGGGTCCCTCCGACGTTGTCGATCGCTTGGGAGAAAGCTTCCCTATCCTAAGCAGTGCGAAACAGCTCCTCCGCAGTTCTAATCCTGGTCCATGCACGGATGTTTCTAAGCCAGAAAAGCTATTTTCTTCCGACCCCTCTACGTCCCTCGATCTTCCCCTTCATGACAAGCTGAAGTATGGCATATTTATCACCTCTCAACGCATGGCCAAAATATGAAATCTTACGGAGCTTAACAGTGGTGAATAGTTCTCTATTAGTATTGGCACTACGTAATACTTCATTGTTGGTTATCATATCAGTCCAAGATATTCTTAACATTCTACGGTGGATCGACATTTCAAATGCTTCAAGGCGGTTTATAAAAGTAACTTTAAGAGTTCATGCCTCTACACCGTACAGTAAGACATACCATATATAACATTTGACCATTCATCGTATCAGCTTAAGGTTTATATTATCGTCACAAAGAAGATTTTTCATTTTGTTAAATCCTGTTCGGGCTGCTTCTATTCTGTATTTTATCTCCATGTCGGGGTCTAGATTTTCAGTGATGATACTGCCTAAGTACCTGAACTGTATCACTCTCTTGATTGACACCTTTAAGTTGAAGATTTACATTTAGATGGCTCTCTCGGCTAAAAACCATAAGTTTAGTTTTGTTTCCATTAATATTTAAACCAAAACGTTCACCGACGGAGTTAATCTTATCAAGCAGTTCTTGAAGGTTTTGTATATTGTCTGCAATTTGAACGGTGTCATCTGCAAATCTAATATTATTGATAGCTACACCGTTTACCTTCACCTAGATTTGTACCAATCAGCGCTTCTTTGAAGACCAAGTCAGAGTACAGGTTAAACGAGAGAACACAACCCTGCCAGACGCCTCGCTAAATGTTGTGTCGGTGCATGAATTTTAATTAAATAAATGCACCGACACTATCTTATGTCGGGTTCATTAACTCGGATTTAGATCTTTCTTTTATACTTTTCAAAAGTATACCGCCTCTGTTATACAGGATGCGGCAGCATAACCTGCTGAATTAAATTGGGCACCAGGAAGTGAGGTTTGGCTGATAGAGAGTGCGGATGGTTTTATTCAAATAGGTGGTTCGGGATGTTTTTTATTCTTTCCACTTAAGTATCGAGAATGCGGGGACGAACGAACAGCGCGCGTTTGCCGTAGAGCCTTACTTTTAAAACGGTTGGCTTGATCGTCGCCACGCTGCAAACATTCCGCGCTCACTTCAATATTGCAACCGAGCTCGTATTCCTGGCCGGCAATTGATTAATATGTGGGTAAAAACATTTAGAGAAAATAAAAGAGTGGTTAAGAGAAGATCAGGAGTAAAACGGCTTATAAGATCAGCACAGAACATTAAGAGAATTAGGTTGCAGTTACAAATAATTCTGATCGCTATTTGAACATAATCGAAGATTTTTTTCTGTTAAATCTCGAGGGGCGATCTTCAGTGGCCGACGCCTTCACCCGATTTAGCCCCTTACAACTTTCATGGAGGTATCTCAATTGCATCGTGGACACCGATCGTCTAAGAACCTTACTCAACTGAAGGACAACATTCACCAGGCAATAACCAACATACCCATCGCTATGCTGGAAAGAGTTGATCGACAGTTCATAATTCAAGTAAATCGGCTGATGGGTGGGCCCTACTTGCCGGATACAAGTTTTAAAACTCTAGTCTCTGGTTATATTTTCTACTATCTATTAAATTTTTAGTACACAAGGATATGGTGTTCCTCTTCACAGAATCCAACGATCTTGATTTGGATCTCCCAATACTTGTGCTATATAATATAAAATAGTATGATTAATAAAACGTCAATTTTTCTAAGGTTGGTGTTTTTTCTTCAGGATCAACTTGCGACTTGGCGAGTTCGACAAAAGGACTTTGAAAGACTGCGTTACAATAGCTGGAGGCGATGACTGCAACGATGAGCCTGTGACCATCCCTCTTGAGACAATAATCCCCCACCCCAAGTACAACCCAGCGGTCACTGGAAACCAGAAGAATGATATAGCCCTGCTAAGATTGTCGTCTGACGCGCCCTACACGTGTAAACACCACTTTTATATTTTACTACTCAGAACGTAATCACTTTTAAGTATATTTGATTAATCAATGGATGGTTTGTATCAAATAATAGTTGTAGGTACAATAAATTAAAATGAATGATCAGTAGAGATAACAAATATATAGATGTTTACACGGTATAATAGTTTTGCACGAGCTTTTACCCCAAATTTGTATGAAAAATACAAGATCTGGTGAAACCGTGACTTTAAAGCGGTCAGTCATGTTAGAGAGAAAATATAATATATATGATCCGTGCAGTACCAGACCATTCATGTAAATTGAGTTAACTGTAACGTCACTTTTAACATGCGTATTAATAGAATATTGGAATGAATTTATGTGATTTTTTGCAAACTTTCAAAATGTAAAGAAATGCACTGCCAGTATTTGTGGTCAGAAACCACCCGTGATAGGTACGCCTCGTTATGTTGCAGACTTCATCCGGCCGATCTGCCTACCCACGTCCGACATCAGCAGCCAGGGCACGTCGTCCATGATCGTGGCCGGTTGGGGCGCCACGGAGACGGGCCGCCCCAGCGACCAGAAGCTGCACCTGAAGATCGATCTGGTGGGCCTGAGCGAGTGCCAGCGCGCCTACTCGGGCCGCCTGCGTGCCGACCTGTGGGAGCGCCAGCTGTGCGCGGGCGGCGAGGCGGGCAAGGACTCGTGCCGCGGCGACTCGGGCGGGCCGCTCATGGCGGCGAGCACGACCGCCGACAGCGGCGCCGCGTGGACGCTGCACGGCGTCGTCAGCTTCGGGCCCACGCCGTGCGCGCTGCCCAACGTGCCGGGCGTCTATACCAAGGTCTTCTCCTACCTGGACTGGATTAAGAGGGAACTCAAGCCATGAGCTGCCAGCTCCCAGCTGACGTGATCACCAATTGTATTACACTCGACTATAATCACAACCAGACTTGCGAACCAACAATAAATATTCAGAACAATTTAATAAAACCCCCATTGCCATTCACATAAAAGTATCGTTTATTTTTTCTAACCTTTCGTTGTTTTGTTTAGTTGTTGATTTATACGAGTAAGTTTTTGTTAATAACCGTTTACTTCAAAGTTCAAATAATGACAGAAATGATTTGTAGTGCGCATTTGGGAGCTTCTGTTTGATCGGCGGCGCGGCGGTGGGAGTATTGGTAAGGTCAAAAGGTAGTTCTGCAGAGGGATTCTGCATGAGAGAACTATCTCGAAACGGTTAGCAAGTAGATTTTACTTATCCATACTAATAGTTGGGGTTTTCTGCCGGTCCGCAGAAATACTTGTCGACCATTTAAAAATTCCTCAACTAAAAAAAGCGTCATTTGATATTTATAAACCAATAAACAAAATACCACATAAATAAAAGTTTTTATGCCTGCGTTACCGGTACGCATTTTTTTCTCCTATTTTCACCGGTCCGCAGACTCAAACAGGTTGGGAAACGCTGGTCTATATAGCTGTAATAAAATCTTCGAGCTACCGCCATCTGTATGTTACCATCTAAAATAATATATCGATTATTTTGACTTTTTTTTTTCACATTTGAGAAGGAATAGCGACATCTATAAATACGCAGTGGAAGCTTTACGACATTAACATTGCTTATTAATACGATTGAAACACAATGGAAAATTTTAATTGAGAGTATTAAACATAGGATAAAATAATTATAATGGTTTTCATAAATCTTCTATAGAATAAAATAAAAACTCTGATTTCAGTATTACTTGAGTTTGGTACTTTCTACTTTTAACATTCGTAACCAGTAAAACCCGTTGATGCGAACCCCCCAGGGGTGCTCTAATGGATCTAATCGCGAGGGTTGAGGACATTTTATTTCTTGCGTGTGATTACACTTTGCTTCATATATGGCCACACGAAAGATGAACCGTCAAATGATGTAAAAAACAGAAAAAAAGCGAATACGGTTTGGTTAATTCAACTTAATGAAGTGTTTTTGGTAATGCAGTAATGTTCTAAATGAAAACCATCCATCATTTCACGTGTTCACATTTATTTGACGTTTAATCATCTCTGTGGTCATGGATATGATCCAAAGTGGAAACAGATGAAGAAAAAAAAATCCCCAAATTAATTACTCTCAAAGGGGAAGATTCAAAATACCACCCCAGGGTCCGTATTCTAAGGGGAAGTAAAAAAATTATCTTAAATTTTATCTACAAAGTAAAATTAAGTTGTATGCATGAAAACAAGAATAAGCTTACATTTTTTTTCTAAACATGTTTAATTACAGGTTACCGATGAATATACTTTGAATTTTCATAAAGATATACAAATTTTCGCATATAAAGTATCGATATTAGTTTATATCGTCGCGCTATGTATCGATGAAGACAGCGTTTATAATCGCGGCCCAGAAATTCGTTCTAGAAAAAATAGAAATATTAGAATTGTTTTTTTTTTTTAATTTTCAGACCAAAATTAAATCCAAGAAGTAAATAACATCACCATCATCATCATTCTCTTTGCGCACCCAATGGTGCATAGGGCACTGTATTGGTACAACAATTGCCGTGTATCTTAATATTTTTTGTAACATGAAAGTAAGATGATCAGTCTTACGCTTCAGGTACCAGTCCAGGGACTTTGAAATATTCTAGTGTAAAAACACATTTTTAAATAAATATTTAATGTCAACTCATGTCGGGAATCGAACACGAGCCCTCTTGCATGGTAGGCAAACGCGCTGACGTAAATAAATAACTCGTGCTGGAAAAATGTAAACTGAGTTGTGGTAAAGTGGGATTCGAAAGTCGGGCCTTCGGTCCGTGAGTAAAATATATCACAAGACCTCAGTTCAATAAAAAAAAACAAAAAAACTGTTTTTTTTTTAATATTTGTTAACTCAACTAAACCATTTTTAAAAAATATGTATCATTTTATCGTCGTTATGTTTTTTTAAAGTTTTGTAATTTTGAAGTTATTCCACCCTTGACGTCACGAGTTGTCGGTGGGTCGGTTAGCAATAGAACCCCGAAAATACACTAAACGTTGAAAAAAAATAGGGTTTTTTGGAGCTAGACGTTGGGCACGCGCGATGGTGGGGGTAATGATTGTTCGGCGGAGATAGCGCAGTGGCGATGTCTCGGAACAATTTTATCCTACAAATTGCTGTTTTCACGTGGACAAAGGTCGAGTCCTGGGACAAAAGAATATTTATTTTTTATTTTATTTTATTTTATTTTTGCACCACAACAGACCAGGAGGCCCAATTACAGTGGTGAATTACATCACAGAACACCCAGGCTTGAAAAAAATCATATTTAATTTTTGTGTTCTCACCGGGAATCGAACCCGGAACCTTCCGTGGGTGAGTCAAGCGCCTTGACCACTGCACCACGGATATTATATTGTTTTAGTGAAAACGGCATTTAATGTCCCGGACTAGCATTCCTGCCAGGAGCCTCTACCTCTCTCTCCCCTGCACTGCACACAATTTTTTTTTAAAAAGGAAAAATATATATTTACTTACATATTTCAAGGGATTAAAAAAAACTATGAGAAGCAACTTTAAAAGAAATAAATTTAAGTTAATTCAAAAAACATATTCAAAATTCATGTTAGGAAGATAGAAAATATCAGTCTAGTCGGTCTGGAGGGGACACGGTAAGCAAGTAGATTAATTAGTTCTGGGGAATCAAATTTATTATTTACAACTTTGTAAAGCAGGACCTGATCGAAGATATCTTTTCTGTTTTAATGAATTGAGGTTATGAAATTTTAAAGAAGCTAGGTATATAATTTGGAAAATGCAAATGAAATTTGGATGTATATAATATATACATATGTATACAGGGTGTTCTCTAAGCCCTGTCACATCCGAAACCACGATGATTAGTATGGGCAAGAAGACATATTAGCATATTTAAAAAAATATTTAGAACGAAGATAATTTGTAAAAATAAAATATCAAAAAGAACAAACGGTTGCTTACTTCTGCATGGGAGAAGCGAGGGGGCGCGGCCGCGCGGTTAACGGTGTGTCAGACTCCCCCCTCCCCCCTCCACCCTCCTCGTTTCTGCACTGCAGAAGTTAGCAACCATTTGTTTTTTTTAATATTTTATTTTTTTCAATTTTATTCGTTCTAAAAACTAATTTTAAGTGCCAATATGTTTTCTTGCTCATACTGATCATCGTGGTTTCGGATGTGACAGGGTTAAAAGAACACCCTGTATTATATATGTACACGATCCCGTAACTTCGAATGGACATTCGAATATTCACACGCACAAATACAATATTACCGACTATGCGATATCGCACGTAAGCGCTGCACGTGTAAAACGGACAAATACATTTTAAATATGAATTTAAAAAAAAACGATTTTCCAAAAAAATTATTATGTATATCATAAAAAATGATCTTCTGAAGATTCGCGGTATGGCCCGAAAAACCCGTGTTTAGCTTTGAAGTTTCTAGGATTTGTAACTGACAACTTTTATGGCACGTTTGTGTATAATATTATGCTTTGTTTTTGTTTTGTGTGGTATGAAGACCTACTTTACCGATATAGGTACATATTAAATAATTTGAATTAAATGAAAAAAGATAGCGTGTTCAGGAGAGATATTCGTTATATGGGTTTCGGTACCAGGGAGCGCTCGGGGCGCATACAAATTACTTTGTCTTGTAAATTATATATAATTTATTAGAAAACCAACAACTAAACTTACTCCGCGAACTCGAGAACAATGGTGTTCAAGAAAAGACTTGAAATTTTAGTATGTTTAACTCATAATTGAAAAAATATTATTCATAAACAATCAGAAAAACTAATTGAGCAAGGATAAAAAAAATCCCTTAGAAAATAACATGTTTGAATGCTGCTAAAAATATATTTATAAAAAAGTAAGACATTAAAATATAGTTAATCAATATTGGAAGAAAAACTAGTAAAAATACGTACTGCGTTCTTAAACACTTAAATATTAGTTATCGTTTTAAATGACCATGTGAACTGTCTATACAAAAATCAAAAGTAATGCTTGTATTTCGAGACAAAACTTAAGGTTAGGAAAGTACATTCTACTGCCTTCACCTTATTTATTCTGTCTATGAGATTAGAATGTATTTTCCGAGTTTTGTTTCTGGCGGGTATATTTTCAGACTAATTTCTCTAGAATGTTATTAGAAAAGAGAATGTATTTTTAATAAACTAATATTATAAGAAGATCACAAGGAGTTTTTATTTTAGAAGTCACCATATTCAATGCAATCGCTTAGAGCAATCTCTTAATCTGTCTTCATTGGAGAGACGTAGAACTGAGATGGACCTTATATACATTTTCAAAATACTTATGCTTTAAGTAATGTCCCATCTCTGTTGCAATCAATTTCTTTTCATGTTCCCAACCGCGTCACCAGAAGTCAAAATCTGCTAATTATAAAATCTTCTAAGAGCAACTTTGGTTTTTATGCCCCAATGTCCAGAATGTGTAGATTAGTCAATTCATCACACGACTTGGAATTTTTTGGGATAGATCTTCCGGCTTTTCGTAGATCTCTTCGCGACTAAACAGTGTGGGATGAAGTTGGATTGGCATGGTTTAGCTCAAAGTTTTAGGTCTTTCGTTTTTTTTAATATAGTGTATACAATTATTGTTTTGCCCTTGTTTGTCTTTGCTAAATAGTTTTATGTTCTTTTTGTTCAGTTTCTTGCATTTATGTTTCTTCATGTAACTGTTGTAATTGGCTTAGGCCGTATATATATAATAAATAAATGAATAAATTAATATTTCAACGAGTGTAATTTTGAATGAATAAACAGTTCCTGTAGAACAAACCCTTCGAACTTTTCCAAAGATGGTGAATGGTAATTAAACCTTTAGTTTAATTATTTAATGAAACAGTAACTTGATTGATTTTCTTGTTATATTAAATATGAAAAATGCTTTAAAATATTGTATTACTCATTTTGATTGTAAAATTAGTTTTAAACGTCTACTGAATGTATTATATTATTTTGAGGTTGAATTTTTGTTCCTAAATCTTGGGTAAAAAGATATGTATATTTTTAAAAAATAATTTTATCAAATATTTACATATTGTAAGTTTCGTGCAAGGCAATTTTGCCGTATATGTTAATAAATAAATAAATAAACTAAACCAAAAAATAAACTTAGAAGAGGAATAACGAATAACACTTTACAATCGTGCACCTATTTAATTAAAAATACGTAGGTATTTGCCAGATTTAGTAAAGCCATCAAAAGCGATGCACGGTCACCGTTCTAATTACATTTAAAAAAAAAAATCTCTACCTTTTTTGCCCTAAAAATCTATAGCTGCGTCTCTCTGGTACTTTTGTTACCGTGTTTCCATGACAATTTAGCTTTTCTCACTTGACAAACTGCCGACCCCTGGCCTAAGGCAATTACAGCAGTCATATGAAGAAACATAATATGGACAAGAAACTGAGCAAAAAGAACATAAAACTATGCAGCAAAAACAAACAAGGGCAATAAAAACACTATCAACATAAACATTTAATCTCACTTTCAGACAAAGGGACTTTGAATATTATGCAATTAAAATAAAAAACCTACTTTCACTGTCCATTAAAACAAATTATAACGAGAAAATGTTTGAAAAGGATAGGGGATAGGGGAGGTAGGCAGATTGTATTGATTGGATTGTATCATTCGTCAAAACCAATATTGAATCACCTGCTCCGCAAACGTATAGTTGATGTTATGTTTTGTTCTTTTATTGTGTGTTTTATAGAAAATTTTTCTCTCTGTACGTTAAGTCTGTATAACCATAAGCTGACCCATACCAATCCATCTTCATCCCACACAGTTTATGGCGAAAAGATCTACAAAAAGCCGGAAGATCTATCCCAAAGAATTCCAAGTTACTTATGCGGCGAATTGACTAATCTACACGTTCTGGACATTGGGGCATCAAAACAAAAGTTGCTTTTAGGTCATAGAAGTTATGGTGACACGGTTGTGATTCTAAATGAAAATATAAAACTAATTATTCATAGATGGCGCTTTTATATTTTTTTTATTAAAAAATAAATAAAGAAAAGTAATTTTTTGTTTTGTACACCATTTTGTGAAAAGGACCTAAATTATATTGTTATGGTATTTGTTACAATCAATACAGTGTAAAGTTTCCGCAAATCAAGTTATGTAAAATTTCCATAGAAAATAATCGGAAAAATGGCATTTTTCAATAAAAAATGATAAGAGCGCCATCTATAAATAATAAGTTTCATATTTTCGTTTAGAATCACATTAAATACAAAAATTAACACTTTACCAGGGCCACGATTACAACGGGAAGTTAACAGATTAATCTTCGACTGTCAATAAAGAAAAACCGATATTTGTGTACGAAAATGAGTATATTTGCATTAACATTTAAAGTATCTTCGTCGATAACCTATAATTGAACATGTTTAGAAGAAAAAATTGTATGCATATTCTGCTTTTCATACAGAAAACTTAATTTTGCTTTGTAGATAAATGTTAACTTCCCATTGAAATCGGGGCCCTGGTTGAGCAATGCTCCGAGGGACAACTCATGTTTATTATGGGAAATATTTATAGTAAGTATTAAAATTAATATAAAAATACCAACGACGTAAAAAAACAATTGGATAATCCGATTACTATTTTCAATGCCCTACTTTTCAGTTTATTTAAAAATGACAACTTTTCATAGATTAGGGCTGTAATAAAAATCAAAGAAAAAATGAAGATTATAAATAAATCTATTTTATTCCTTACCTCTGGAGTTGGTGGCAGCATCGGCGATTTTCTGGAATGCATCCAGATACACGGAAACTGCGGCTAATGTAGACCTGAGAAAAATCAAGAAAAAACTGATCTTAATAAATGGTTATATAATACGTGATGTAAATTAAATATATGTGTATGAGAGTTCTGAAGATCTTATTTATATAGATTTATTCTTGTGCAGTATTGTGCACACAGTGCTATATTGGTACAGTACATAGAAATTATTATTAAAAAAAAAAAACATAAACCTAACACAGCAGCAATTACGTACACAACACAATAATAATAATAATAATGTTTGGATAATTTATATGGCGTCATTTTTGTGAAAATCACCTGGACCATAAAAAATCTAGCCCCTATTTACATTTTTATTTAAAAAAAAATTATTTGACAATAAAGTTTAGAGTTTAAGTGATATTTTAAAAACGAAATAAAAAGCAAATTAGAAGTTAGATAACAACAAGTCTTGCAGCTACTGAGCGCATGGACGGTTGAAATTCTATACCCCATTTACTAAATTTAGATATTTGATAACATTTACATAATATGATAAAAATAATATGATAGCTAACATCACAAAAAGTCTTGCAGCTAATAAATTACAATGAACTTCCGTCAAGAATTTTCACTAAAAAACTTAAATGTTGTAAAATGCACCTGTGCCGTATAGTAAATAAATAAAATAAACGTCATAAAAAGAAAGAAAAAAAACATGACACTGACAAAACGATATAATTTGTTATACACTTTTAAGAGATATGAAAATATTTTTACTGCAGTCATAAAGGGTTAAATGTATAACAGCTGGAGTTAATTGATCAAATAACAATACCAATACTGCACACGAGCCCCAACTGGGAACCCAAAAATCACTTGGTAAGTATGCAAAGCAGCTTTAAAACACCTGGCGTAGAAGCCACACTAAGACAGTCACTTTTTATAACATAATTATTTTGGGTCGCTTTATTTTGCAATGTGCCTTTTATATAATTATAAATTTCTTTTAAAAATAATTTTGAATTTTTAAATGTTTTTGCATAACAATCTGTATTCGTATTAAATTTTTGTCAGAGGGAAAGAATAATACGGCTCTTTATGTAAAATAGAACCAGGGCCAGGATTACACTGGGAAGTTAACAGAGTTATCTGCAATTGACAATTAAGTCAAATATAATTTTCTATTTGAAAAATGAAATATTAATACAATGAATTTTTTTAACGTGTTCAATTACATGTTACCGGTGAAGATACCTCAAATTTTCATAATATGTGAAAATTCGATTTTACTTTATAGACATCATCATTCACTCTCCGCACTTAATCATCAGGCGCCGATAAGGGTTTGGATGATGACGCGACGATTGTATTTTTGAATTGGTATGAGAAATAGGAAAATATTCTTGAAACTAGGAACCGGGTAGGTACCTATATCAAAACTACAAAAATAGAGATTGGCATTTTTAAAAAAATATTTTGAAATTTTAGAAAAATCTGTGTTTTTGTTCTGTAATTCACCGCTCTAATAGGATTTGTTCATGCTGCAAACAAACCAAGTAATTTTTTTTAGTTTTTTTTGTGCTTTCCAAAATTATGTGTTTTTATAAGCATTAATGATTTTGTGAACGAATATCATTGTATTGAAGGGTTTTCTTTGTCTGTGTTAGTACTTTTAATCAATTTATTTATTTATTTCGACGGCTTACGCCTTTGACAAAGTATAAAATAATATAGAAAATATAGATACATAAAATAAAATTAGCAGAAAATAAAGAAATAATAAAGGAAAATTAAATAAGAAATTATAACATAGGTATGCCGCAAATTAACAATAAATAAAGAGTTTAAATATAAAAAGTATTCAAGTAACAGAGGCGATGTATCATAGTATAAACAGTAAAACAAGTATAACACTTAGATACATTTTTATAATTGAGTAAAAAAGTGATTAAAAAGTAATGATTTTAATTTATTTCTATAAAGATAAATGAAATAAATCAAAGATTCCATGTTTGTTCGCTAACATGTGGAGCCGTGGAATAGGTGAGTATTTAGCATAGTTTGAATTATGCAAATCAACAGCAAAAAGTATTTTGTCTCGTCCCACGCTGTCTAACATAAAAATTCACACAATTTAAAAGTTCAGGACTGTCAAGAACATTATTTCATAACTTAAAAAGCAGCACTAAATCTGAAATTTCCCTCCTATCACTAATACATATAAATTTTTACTGCTTCATTAAACATTTATAGTTAAGCTCTATAATGAGGAAGTTCGGTGTCTTTTTATTTGTTAAAATACTATTAAACTGAGCCAAAAAAAAATAATTTGCTTATCGTATTATCAGCGCTATGATTTTTGAAAGTTTTGTATTTCTGAAATAACCCCGCGTGTGACGTCAGAGGTTGTTCTCTGTTAGTTCCTACCGTTGGTTCGTTTACGGTAAGCCAACCGGATATCCTATCCAACTCTCGAATCATTGTTTGGTTGATATGAACCAGTGACGCAAATCAAAGTAGAGCGTTTTTATTAAAATATGATTTTTTTCGTACAATTTCAAGAAACTTTGCCATACAATTTAATGCTATAATTTTTACCGCGCGCAAGAAAACTGTTTTTGTATCCAATTTCCCGAAGGGCTGAAGTTCATCATTTGAATGTTTGATTTGAAATTCATGAATCTTAAAAACTTGTGTTGGACCTTCTCCACACTGTTTAAATGGGTAACATAATAAGGAGACCAAACTGAGGACCCGACCCATATTCTAACTGACTTCTTACTAGGGTCATGTATATTTTTTTTAATGCATCAACAGACTTAAACACCCTTGTTGTTCTGATAACGAAGCCTAGGGTTTTTGTGGCTCAATTAACCATCTCATTCCCATCGACTTCACCCTTGTGTATTTGTTTTTTTTTCTGGGGTTTATTCTTGGAGCTTTGTTTTGTAATATGGTGAATTTGTTTCAAATTAGTCGTGGTTTGATAGGATAATGTTTTGCTGCAGTGATCAGTGTGTGGTTCAGTGATTGTATTGCAGGTGATTTTGCATGAACCCCTATCAACAAATCTTCTGGTTCTTCCCAAAATTAAAAATATTTTATTAGCTGCAATCCTTCGTTACCACCTTAGTGTTGTGATGAAGTGTAAATTTCAATGCATATATAGTTTAGAAATGTTTATAATGAATGTATAGTTTAATGATAATTAGACACATATAAGTTAATATAAGGACATTCATATATTATAATGATTGTACAATTTAAGACCAAATAAAACATTTCAAAAAAAGAACTTACTGCTTTTCATACCAAGGGGTTATTACTTGAACTCTGACGAGGTTTCAATTTGCATTTTGCAATGATGATGCATTATATCAATGCTTGGTCCATTGTTGGTCAATTGTCACTAGGCGTACGGTCAACGCTCTCTCGCCTCACGTATCAACAAGACCTCAAATACAATGCCATTCATATTCATTCGATTTCATCCTCCACTGATCCAGCAATGTAAAACTATACGAGACAAACACCTTCGCCGAATTTGTGGTCACTTTTGGGTGATCCAGAGAAGGTTGGACTAGCAGGACATTTGTGTAGAAGATGATGTGTTTAATTACTAGTAGTTTGTGCCGTGTTGCAGTCGGCAGTAGATACATACATTCAGCGTTATTTCGTTGATTGTCATGTGAAGTGCCAAGAACCAAACACACAGTGCATCAGGTCGTTCCCCGTAGGGGTAGGCTGAGATTATAGAGCACCATATCACTATGTGCACACAGGCAAACCTCCCCCTACATTTACTCGTGAATGTGCGCCGATTATTCTGACTTTTGACATGTCCATCTCCTAGTATTTGTTGGATTTGATGGTGCCATGTCTTCCTCGTTTTCTGCATCTATCAACATTTGCACCGTAAATATTTTTAGGCATTCTTTCGCCGTTCATTCACCAATTACCGTGTTGAGTTTAATTTAAATCCGTTGTCTCCGTTGATGTTATTTGAGTATGTATTTTATTCTACACAACACACAGAGTTCAACGTTACCTCGATGAAAGCTCCTGGAACGGAAGCCAAAATGTCGGAACGAGCCCAACCAGCACGGAATCACCAAAAAAGACTATGATCGTATAAATCTAGGCACCCATTTAACCTGTAAACTGATAATATAATCAGACGAATGTCATCATTACAAACGATATTTCTCAAATCAATCTAGTCATGTTTGAGGATGCTGATAGCGTTATGACTTCAGGCATGACTGGCTTATGAACATTCTCTTTACTTTTCCGGTGTCTTTTTAGGTCACCCTAACGTTGACCATCACTCTGGAATATGCTATGCATCTCTATCCTGAGCAGTGCAAAAAATCTACTTCACGCTTCCTACTCCCGTCCATTCGCGAATATTGCGAAGCCAGAACATCTGCTTTCGGCCCACACCGCGTCGACCCTCCATTTAACCCTTGATGACCAGATGCAATAGCTCATATTTTCCACCTCTACTGTTTGTCAGCAACTTTCTATCAGCTCTAGCTCTCTGAAGAACGTTTGTGATGCCGATCATATCCATGCACTGTATGTGCGGCATTCTACGGTGGATTCATATTGTAAATGATACAACTCTTGTATTCATGGTACAACTCCAAATAAGAGTACAGACCACATATTTATATCATCTGACCGTTATCTGACGGAGTTTCAAATTAAGATAGGTCTTGTTTTAATATGTCCCTACATCACCACGAATGGTATTTTGTTGCTCTATATAAATTTTACTCTGATAGGTCTGTCCCCCAGCTGCAGTGAGTGAATGGCGGCCTTTTCCCCTCAATGATAGGTCTGACCATATTGTGGGAAAGCCACTCCATCTTGTCAGTTGACGTCCACATGACCTGTTACCACTCCACTGAAACCAGGTATATCATTACTAATTGGCAAATTATTTATCGTATCGTCGTTATTGAAATGCCAGATACAATTATCTAATACGTCCAGCGTTTTATACCCTTCTCTTAATATTTTACCATAATTTCTGCTTAGCAAAACAAACAAACTAAATGTCATATTTTTTTTGGAATCAGAAAAATTAAGAAAGAATTCAAAGATACGATAGTAAGTACTTTAGTTCATTAGTATAAAAACATTTTCAAAAAGGTACAAATAATATTATTCTATCTGTACTGTTCATTTTCAGCACCCTAATTTGGGCACAACAATACTTTAGATAATTCGAAGCCCCGCTCTGGACGAATAGTTAATCATCATAAATCGTATTTTCCTCCCTCCACATTTTTTCATCAGCAATAAAAACGTTTTCTTTTGTGTAAATAGTCTTAGTCGGATATGTACGAATTCAGGGTTGCCCATTTTTTTTTACTCCAAACAAGAACAGAAAAAAAAATATTACTAAATAGTTTTTACTGAAAAGAAAATTTCAAAATGCTAATTAAAGTTTCAATTAGTCTAACATAACCGGTGAAATTATATCCACATGCGAGAAAATATTTTCAAATAACTGTAAAAGAAACAATATGAATATTCTTCCTCTGCTTTCACAATACCTGTTAACGATTTGCAAGTTGACAACTACATTTTTAGTTTCAGTTTCAGTGCTGCAGAGCAGCGTTAATTTAATAATTAAAAAATACATATAAGACCTTGTTACCCACTAAGTCTAAAGACTTTTCGGTGGGACACATTTTTTTTTTCATGACAGGTTTATATTACATTTATTTTATTTATATTACACAAATTTATTTATAAACAGGCACTATAAAGTATTTAGAAGATATTTCTTCAGTTCTTTTTTTTTCATTTGAAGATCTTTCATGTTAATGATGGTTTGTGGGAGATCATTGAACAATCTCGGAACAACGCAATTTAATGTTCGCTCTCCGAAGTAATTTGTAATTCGGGGAACAAACAGGGAGCCCTTAGTTTTTAATCTAGTGTTGTGAGTGTGAGAAACTCTTTTTTTATATTCCGGATCAACAAAGTGATATACAATCAATTGTAGTCACAAAGTTGTTTTACCGGCAGGACATTACAGAATTAAAAATATACACCTTCGCCCATATGTTTCGCCTCACGGATTAAGCTATCCGGTACAATCCGCCTCAACAGTCTCACCTGAATATCATAAATTTTACCCAGATGAGACTGGAAAGTGAGACCCCAGACACGTACTCCGTAAGATACAATTCATTTTGGTCCCTTTTTTATGACCTTTTTTTAAACGGTCAATAATGATTTAGTAAATAAATCATGTGTTTAGTATAAAACAACAATTATCGATATTATTCCTGGCCGATTACCTATCATTCCTTTTCTTCCCTTGACCCATCCTTATAGTACTACTTTTTTCCCCTTTATTCGGACCTTTTACCAAAACATGATAACATCGGCCGAAATAAGTTACATGCATTATACCTACTGGACATGGATTTGGAACATAACATACAAAATTTGTCATTAACACATTGTAGTCGGGCGCTTCGAACAATAGACTCTAGCCTATAGCGGGTGTTTTTCGCGATTAGCGCAAAAATATATCGCTTTCTTAAAATTGACACAATTTCTAAACCAAATAATATTTTCGATCGAAATTTTCAAAGAAATCATATTTGACATTTGATCATCAAAAATAAATAAATTTAGGTAAAAAGTGGTCAATAATTGGTTTTACTTTGCATAATCGGTCGGAACTATCTATGATTTCTTCATTGTTAGAAAAATGCCACGCTTTCCATATCTGCCGAAACCGGTCTCTGGACATCGTTTTAGCAAAATAAGGAGTTTCGGTTGTTGGTTCAGTAGACCAGTACTCGTCCCTTATATCCTTTCGAACTTGTCCCATCAAAATAATCAGCCCCAAAAACTTTTTCATTTCTTTCAAAGTAATATTTTTCCACTTTCCCGATTTTTTATATAATTTGTAATTATGTGAGTTTTGGTGGTAATATCTATTAGATTCGTTTATAAAATATTCAAACAAATCATCACCGATAAATAACTCTATCGCATCACTTACAGTTTGAGGACAATGGACATTTGAATTCAAACCGCGGCGGCCTAAAAACGATTCCAGAACTGGAGGATTATCAAACGATGACCACTCGTCCACATCCTCATCTGAGCTCGTCTCCGAATCAGAATCACTTTCAATAGTGCGACGGTGAAACGTTCTAGGTCTTGGTATTTGTTCATCATCACTCGGTTTTTTGTCTGACAACTCTTCAATGTCATCATTCCATGAACAATTAGATAAATTGTCGGCATACACTTCATCGTCACTATCATTGGCTTGTAAAGACATTTTTGTAGGGGTAACGTCCTATACAATGCTAATATATTCAAATAAGAAAATACCAAACAGTAAACAAAACAGTGCGAGCGGTATGAAAAATAGTCCAATACGTGAAATGACTCAAACTAAACTGGAGATTGAGATCGCATAAAACTCTAGATTTCTGGCGACGCCTTTACAAGTGGCACACTAGCCAATCCGGACAAGGCATCTCAAATAACATCGACAGACTGTCGCCTAGCACCCCAGGTAGCAAATCACCCTTCAAGGCGTTTTATTTCACGCTGATAACAAACCCGTTTAATGCCGTTTCCCGCCAACAACCGACAGTCGACAAAAACGGCATTTGCCGTGTCCCGCGGTTGACCGAC
The DNA here is from genome assembly GCF_059751315.1 of Micrasema longulum. NCBI lineage: Eukaryota > Metazoa > Arthropoda > Insecta > Trichoptera > Brachycentridae > Micrasema > Micrasema longulum. Next base: position 254,831 of record NW_028277588.1, on the reverse strand, counting down.
AGTCCGCGAAAAACGGCAAATGCCGTGTCCCGACGACAATGTGTTAATAAGAATTCTTGGAATCGTTGGGCATCGTGGTGAGTTGTAATCAAAATTAGTCAAATAATTCATAGTAAACATTTATCACCGAAGAACAATGCATCTTCATCGCATTTTTTTTTTATTTTATTTATTTACAATTTTAAAAAACCCGTTAGGGTTACATTAGAAATTTAATATTGTCAAGTCATTTTATGTCTCGTCTAGTCTAGTTAGTTCAGTCATCATGTGCTTTTTCAGATTGATTTTAAATTTGTCTCCAGTAAAAGTTTTCAAGTAGTAAGGTAGTTCGTTGTAGTGTTTAAGTCCATTATGTAGTATTTTTGACTGTCCTGTGTTTGTCTTTGCTTTTTCAATATGATAGTGTTGTTGTTGTCTGGTGTTATATTTGTGTATGTCAGCATTAAAGGGAGGTCCATTCCTGTACTCCTTTCTTTTATTAAAATATTCCAACCTTGAACAAAATTGAATGAGATTTGATTTTTCACAGATTACAGTCCGATTATTACGACACGTTGTGTGTTTCGAATTGATCTATTTGGACTAAGGGACCTTTAATAAATGAGAAATAAAACGGGATGATCCGGGTAAAACAGGGTGTCTGACAACCCTAACAAAATGCGCAAATTATGTTGGTAATTATTAAGAAAATGTAGAGATAGTGTGATGAGATGACTACATGAAGCATATTTCTAGTACGAAACATATGAAAATTACGCTCTGATTCTAATGGAATGTTCCAAGAGTATAATGTCTACCGGCTGTGACGAAACACAATATTTAAAGTATATATTTAAGTCTGCTTAAGTATACATATGCAATAGAAAAAGAAATATTCTGAAGGCTTAAGTCTTTTAAAGAAAATTGAATCACAAGTTTAAAATTATTTATTAAATTATACTGCTTTCACAATAGATTACGCAGACAGGGTGAAGTCCAAGATTAACCGAGTCGGACATTCTCTTCTGAGATGTCAATGAAATTAGGTATTAAATCCTTGCAACATACATAATTCATTTTTGCACTTTTAAGAGGAAGCGCGGTTTGACTTTTCTTTATACATATTCTTATATTCTTTTATTATATTTTCTTCCTGAATTATGACACTTGATTGATGATTTTTAACACACTATAGATATCCACCATCGGCGTGTCCCTATCATTTGTTTTTTTTTTTAATGATAAATGGTCTTTTATAAGAGCTATTACCATTCAAAAACCATTTAAAGCGCCTTGTTTTATCTGCAGTCTTCGGACGTACAATATAACTGAGAAAATTTGAGAAAAGGAGAAGGTGCCGACATTTTATTTCCGATGCTCTTTCTTTAAAAAAATCTAAATCGGTTTAGTTTTGGGGTGCGAAAAACTGGAATACAAGACCTAGATTTTTTCGATTTTAGTTAGATATAATCAGTCCGATATGCAGTCGTCTTTTTCGGGTTGTGTTCGGGGAGGCATTTGCGAGAGGGTGAAAGAAATACTATATTCAAATACTTATTCATCAAACTGCTCTTTCGCCGTATGTCATCTTTATTACATGCCGAGTTCATATAGGCCCACAATTTCCAAATATAAATATAGGAAAGTATTTTTCCGGTAAGTATCTGAAGCTGTTAATTAGTACAAATCAACAGACATAGGAATTGAAGAAAATGCATAGTTATTTATTAATAATTTTACAATGTTTGTATTCTTTTTTTATACAGAATAATGTCCCCCTCACTGTCCCGTGCCGAGGGAAACATTTTACAAAAAGTGAAACACGCCTTAAATGAGTTTTTTAATAAAGCCAGCATAATAATAACATAAAAAACGTAATTAATCTATTAAACATAATTATCATCAACATAATGAGCAATATAAACTAAAATAATCATAAAAAACATAACCAATTTATATAGAACTATAGACCAAATTTCATATACAGTATACAAATTTTACCTATTTGGCTTGATCAAATCGTGGTTGATCACCACGATTCGTGCGCAACCCACCTCCACTATCCATTTCTTAATAGCAATTTTATATTGAGAGTATTTATCAATTGTCCTTATAGATAATGGAAGTAGATTGTACACTTTAACCGAGTAGTAGACCAATTCTCTTTGACCGAAGGTTGTTTTAATTTTTAATTGTGTTTGCATCATCAGGGTGGAGTATCTAGTAACTCTTGTATTTGTGAAAGAAGTTATGGAAGGTAGAGAATAATGTTTGTGCGCGTATAGTAACAGAGCTTTTACATAAAGTTACATAAAGTTCATAATGGAGTTCTGGTACCAACCCTAATGTATGGAAGCGAAGCATGGAGTTGGAAAAAAAGGGACGAAAGTAGACTGAATGCTGTTGAAATGCGATCCCTCAGGCGAATGTGCGGAAAAACAATGTATGATAGGTGCCCTAATGTCGAAATTAGAGCAGAATGCAAGGCTGAGTTAAGCATTATCGACAAAATTAAGAAAGGTCTTTTGCGATGGTTCGGTCATGTGGAGCGAATGAATGATGAAAGAACGGCTAAAAAGATTTATGATGCGAATGTGTCTGGTTGTAGAAGTCGAGGAAGGCCGAGAAAGACATGGCATGATCAAGTACAACAAATTCTTGAAAGTGGTCATGTGAAAAGTCGGAATAATCGACGTGCGTGCATGAGAAGATGTATGAATGTGAAGGAAGCAAAGGAAGTGTGCCAGGACAGAGTGGTGTGGCGTTCTATCCTCTCTGCCTACCCCTCTGGGGAAATGGCGTGATGGTTAGTTAGTTAGTTAGTTAGTTGTTTTATATATGTTACATTAAGATTTACGGATATACCGAGGGAGCTAGTTCGGATTGGGACCTCATTAGATAATTTTGATTAAAGTTTTTTGTGCAATTATTATTTGTTTGATCAGTGTCATTTGCACAACCCCATCCAATAGGGTATTTTCACGTTTTTTTTTTTATTTTTCAAAAAAATAGAAAAAAAATTACGATGGTAACTTTAGTTTTTATTTTTTTATGTCGACGCGTTAATTTTTCAGAGCGGTTCAAAAACTTATACTTTGAATTGGCGCCAAAACGACCATTTGGATGCCGTATGGGCTTGTGACGTCACGCGTTACGAATTTGACGGACCGTTCAAACAAATTCATACGAATTTGTATAGCCTACGTGTTGTTTTTGTTGTAATCGGTTGTTTTACACTGTTTTAACTAAGTGACGCGCATAAAATGTCTATTGTTATAAGATACAAGTACTGTTTAGTTCCGATGTGCACAAACACTACGGTGAAGACGCCAAATAAAGCCATATTCCAAAAACTCAAACCAGCCAATGACAGGTCATAAACTCTGTAAATACCAGTGGCGGTATTTCCATAGAAGCCCATAAGCCGGGCTTGCCTATTAATTTTATTTCAAAATTACCAAATCTGAACCAAACGCTTAAAAATAATTCATTTCGTTGTTTAAATTTCGCGCCGCATAAGAATTAGAGATCTATTCGACGTTGGTACTGTTCGCATCCCGAGATCCGAACCGCATGAAATCTGTGTGCGCGAACGACAATGTCTTCTTATCTTGCTCACGCACGTGGGCTTCTTATGGGGCTTATTTCACGGTGCAACTCGCATGTGATGCAAACAGTAAACTCAACAAATGTTTGTCTGTATATGTTGAGTTTTATATGGGAATCTGAAGCCAGCTTCTTTAGAGTAAAGTTGACAGAGAGCGCCTCTCGTATTTCGTATCGAACAAACTTTACGATTGTTTATTATGATCTTTTTTACGGAATTTGATAATTTTAAACGGTTTTTTTTATCTTAATTGTATAAAGACCCGTACTGGTTAAAATTTACGATAATTCACTTAATTTTGTGCAAACGTCATATATAAAATGAATTCGGAGATGGCCGACGTTTCTTTTTTATTTGCCTATCTACTTTCCTTTTCCTATATCTAATTTCAATTATAATTTATATTTATGTATCTATGGGTTCCGATGACTATTATTCAACTCTACGCACGCTATATTATATTGATGTTACTTATTGGTAATGGTTGATATCTGAGGAATTCCTTTATATAAAATAATATTGTGTTTTCTTTATTTCGTTTATTTAAACGACCTCAGAAAGATTATCCTATGCATATTTTAAAAAAATATTGTTATTCGTCATAATATGCCTTTTGGATGCTTTGTAGACTGTACAACTGTAGTGAAGAAAGCTCACATCATGTTTTCACACAAATTAATTCATCACCATTCCTTTTCCGCACCTAATGGTGCATAGAGTACTGCAATCGCATTGTATCTTGATCATTTTTGCTACATAAATGTAAGATGATCAGTCTTACGCTTCAAGTACCAGTCCAGGGACTATGACACATTCTAGTGTAAAAACACATTTTTAAATAAATATTTCATATCAACCATGTCGGGAATCGAACCCGAGACCTTTTACATGGTAGGTAAATGCGCTGGCCACTATACTATGAGGCTGTCAGACAATTACACCACATGTGAATTTAAAATATATATATATGGGCTTGCCTTACTCGTAAACCCTAGGCACGCTACTGGTAAATACCTATATATACTTTCATGTTTGCTTATCAAAAAGGCTGTCTTTAGGGAAGAATCCATGAATATTTTTAAGATTTTTTTAAATCTTTTTTCATATGCGTATTTGACGCTCTTTTTCACAATAACCTAGGATTGTTTGCAAATTTCTCCAAGTTCAGAGGAAGATAATCGTCAGTTTGAAACAACAAGCCTCGGAGTGGTAAGTGGTATAATGTAATGTAGTAAATAAAGGAAAAGTAACAACACTTTCCCTCTTTATCCGATACCAGATGATAGACAAGAACGGCCATTGTTATCCCAGGTGTGTGTTTGTTTCTTACGTTTAATAGCACTTTCCAATCTTGTGGGAAAAATGGCACACCGTGCGGGGGATAAACGAATTGTTACATTTATGTATTACTAGGTTAATCAACCGGCACGCTAGATTTATCTGTTGTATTATTGCGATAATCATGATATAGAAAAAAATATATAAAAACTACAATAAATTGGAAGTCATAAAAGGTTACTATATTTTTTTATAACTTTTGCAGTCTTCCTGCGTATTCAAAGGTACAAACAATTCGTATCATTTCATTTGGTTTCTTCCCGCCATTTTTCTTCGCTCATCAGGCTTTTTCACTTTTTAAATTTTTTTTATTTGTTTTTTTTCCATGCACATATTATTTACAAAGAGATATAATTACAAAAATACAATTTAGAAAAATATATCTTAAAATTAAGCTGAATTGGAAAAAATGCCCACAAAGACTTCAGCGTCTGAGGGTGGGCCATTCCTTTTTTAATTATTAAAAAGTCAATAGCATATATATATGGTATGACATGAACATGAAAAAAATAAAAGAAAAAGAAAAACCAAATTAACGTATGCTAAAAAATACTTTGGGCAAATATGATCGGTATGTATCAGAGGCGCTTCCTTAGTATCTGCATAAACATTATGAAACATTATATAAACCTGAAACATTATATATTATATAAAAATAGTCATACTTGCTACCTAGATGGGTTCATGCTCATTCGGTTGTAAATAGGAAGTAAGTACTACTGACTTTGCAACAATAACCGATGAACCGGAGATTAAGTCTGTTCGTATAATAAACTCATAAATGTATATTTATTTTTATTTTTGCTGAATTTTTGTGCTTATGTAAGATTTACAAACCTAAAATGCATATCTTTTTTACAACTTTTATTCTATACTTCTCTCTTTTACTGCAAATCTATTTTTTTTTTACTATGCATTACTTTTACTAAGTTTAACCATAAAAATTAACTATGTTTTCTTTATATTATATAACTTTGTATTTAACTTTAATTTTGTACAAATTGGCTACGGCCGTTAGTTATAATAATAAATAATAAAAATAAGTGCGTGCAATGTCAAGTAAAAACATGTAGTCGGGGCTTCCATTTTCGACAGAGTCTCGAAATTTCCAAACTATCCGATACTAAAGATAATTTATAAATAGGGAATGTCGTAGCATACTGTTAATTAATATATCATAGAAATAAAAGACGAGTGATACTTTAATCCACAGAGTTGAAATATCCAGTGACCGGTTTCTTCGCTTTCGCGACATCTTCGAGACTGGTATCTTTATTAAGAAATTCAATGTATTTATACAAAACAGAGGTAAGGATAGAGAATTCAAAATTAAATGAGAGTAAATTTAATTTAATTATTTTTGTCTTAAGGATTATTAACAAAGTGTTTTAGGTTAACTAATGAGTGATATACGTCAATATTTAATGTATTTATAAGTTCATACTTCTTGCATTTCAATAGATGCGTGCCTTTTCAATTAGCACGCATCACTTTGTGCACGCTCGTGCTCACCACCAAACGGCACGTGCCGACCTCGACATTTTTTGCTGTCATATTTTCAGTATGGCAATGGTAATTTCGTAGCCATCTATTCTACGGACAATGTTGTCACGTTGTCATACAACAATAAATTGGCTGTAATAAATATAAGCAGTTGCTTTTTTAAAACTAGCGGATAAATAAATAATGTTGAATGATTTATAATGGGGCTATTTTCATAGACGCAACGTTGACCGCAAAAAATACAACAAGCAATTACGCCGTTTGTAGACAGAGAGGATATAACGCCATATCACTCTAACTTTGGATCCAGATCTCGCTTCCTCTACATAAATATAATTTTAAAAAAACCTCGGTTTTAATACAAGTAATTTAATTTTTAAGGCAATTGTTTTGAACCATTTCAATCGGTCCATGTTATGCAGAAACCATGCAACTCACAAATCGGCAAGCTGAGATAATTACATTTTGATGTTTTCAGAATTAAAAAAAAAATTACGTCACCGCGTATAATGGTAGAAGTTAGGTTCTTTTAAAAATTACAACAAAGAAGCATTTTTTACCGCGTGTCATACTCAACATTTTGATTATTTTGTCAATAAGGTCACAGTTTTAGGATTTCATTGGTTGGATGGTTTCAGAAGTACGAAAAAAATTATACAATCAATAATAAGAATCTACTAAATTTTATTCTACATAGTATTTATTATTTTTTAAATGGCTCGACTGTGGAATCATCCCCCATCCACCATCAAAGATGTTACTACATTATCTGTTTAAATCACTTCTGAAGAAACATCTCCTTTCTCTTCCTTAATCTTTTCTCCTTTTCTTTTTCCTTTTTCCCATTGAGTAATAGTTTTGATTTAAGGTCATATATAAACAAGTACGTTTATTTCTATTTTTATTTATCTTTAGTTTTTTTTTTTTTTTTTTTCTATTATATAATATGTTCTGTAACTTGAATTATAAAAACAAAACTTTTATTTTATTGGTTGGTTGGTTGGAAGAAATTGCCATTTGGCAATAAGCCCGCCAATGTACAAATACCATTATGTACAAAAAGTTAAACAAATAAATAAATAAAAAAATAAAAGCGCCATCTATGAATAATAAGTTTCATATTTTCGTTAACAATCGCCTTAAGAATCGAACTCTGTTTTGACTGTTTAATTTATTGATATAAAAAAGTATATTCACATATTATTTTTTTCTTTTTTTCTTTTCCGTGTACCTGGTCGACATACCCGCCACAGATCTCCTTTTTGTTCTGCAAGTTCTAGAACCAACTATCTCACATGCACTCGCCTATCCCTAGGCTCCATAGATATGGCAATCAGTATGAGGACAAGGCTGATATATTTGGTTCTGGACTTAATAGTTATAAAACGAGTCTGATTTCTTATTTTCTCTCGCAATATTATTCTTAAACTTTTCTTTATATTTAAAAATATTATTCCTTTTTTTGTTTTTTCATATTTATGTATTTATTTCGTTAATATTTTTGGTTGCTTATGTGTATTTACCTACTTGTTACTATTGTTATAGTTATATATATATGTATATTTTTTTTCATATTTATGTACAATATATGTTAAAGGCAATTTATGCCGTTTATGTCAAATAAATAAATAAATAAATATTACAACAGAGATGAAGAACATTTAAGAGAAGGTAACATAGAAGTCTAGGCAACTACAGGACTTATGACCTGTCAATGGCTGGTTTAAGTGGCCACTTTACACACTGTGTAACATTCACCATTCTGCCCATATTTGAACATCTATATTCCTTCATCTCTGTTGTAATATGTTAGTATAAACAGCTCCCCAGGGAGCTGAATCCAGTCCTTGTCTACAAAAATTTGGACAAACTCAAAATATTGTTGAAAAGTATATTCCTTAATGTTTAAGACGAACATATATTATCCAGTAAAATATCGATCATGTCGGTTACGATGTTTTGGAAAACATGGCTCGATATTATAAATAATAAAAAACTGTCTGGACTAGAGGGACGGAATCCAATACAAAGACTTGCCTGTAATGATTTGGACATACTTAAAATGTTGTTGCTTAGAAATAGCCTTCCCGCTAATATCCAGCGGTGGAACGTCCAATAACATCAGTATTACGAGAAAGCTGTATCGTAAAAATACAACACGGGATGAAGACTAAGTAACGGTTGTGAAGAAGACAATGCTCCGCTGGTGTGAAGAGTGTGAGAGGCGGAGAGGGGAGAACAAAACGATCTCTGTACCTAATCCCGGTGAAATGGGTCACAACACGGACTCGAAGCGTAGCCTCGAGGAGTAAACTGCGTTGTGGCTTTCTCACTATTACATTAGATAACTACGTTGTTATTTTTTTAAACAATGTTTTGAGTAAGTCCAAATGCTTGCAGACTGGCTGGATTTTCTTCCTAGGGAGTTGTTCATATTAAAATTTGTTGCAACAGAGAGGGTAAACATTTTTGAGAAGGGAATGTGGGAGTCTAGACATTTACATGACTTATGACCTGTCGTTGGCTGGTTTAAGTGGCCAACGACAGGTCATAAGTCATTTGTATTGGTCAAGACGCTTGACTCACTCATGGAAGGTTCCGGGTTCGATTCGCGGTGAGATTTAATGTGATTTTTTTCAAGCCTGGGTGTTCTGTGATATAATACACCACTGTAATTGGGCCTCCTGGCCTGTTATATTACATGTGAGATATTGAAACAAGGATAATCTAGCGAGTCGGGGCAAGTTCACAGGCATGGGTAGTTTCTGGGCCCCGATAACAATGGGAAGTAACTTCAATTTGGTCTGTAAGAACCGAATTTTCTGTAGGAAAATGTGTATATTTATAAACAAATTCAATGTATCTTCATCGGTAATCTGTAATTGCATGAGATGACACCTTGCATGGTAGACAAACGCGCTGGCCGTAAGGCCAGGTGGCGGATATAGAAATTTAAAAAAAAAAAAATGAAAATCAAACATAAATTATTATAAACATAAAACTTTGTTATTAGTGTTACACAGTTTTTATTATTTTACAAGAACACTACTACAGTTTCGGAAGAGCACTCCTCCCATCGACGGGTGATATAAAACTCTACACTAACACTAATAAGGCTAATAAAAAAGTTTTATTTTTATAACAATTTATAATGAAGTGTAACGAAGTGAATGCCGATTCAAATAACAAGATCAAACATTTTTATAATTCCCGCACCTTAAGCAAAGACCGATAATTTTCCTTTTATAACTATAATCGAGGTACTCTGCATTTGGTGTACTAATACAGTGCCCTATGCACCATCCTGTAAGGATTTATTTTATACCAGTTGTTAAATGAATTATTATTTTAAGTAAAAATAAATATTTGCGTTCTTGTGATTTACCCAAATTTTTCGATTTCGGGGCCATTTTCAATCCACGTTGAGTATGCCCAGCCTGGTAGCCTTGCCTACAAACTATTAGACATGCTCAAAATATTTGTAAATTTAAAATGTTTAACTTTCTAATGTCAATGCTTTCTCATATATAATTATAACAAACGGAACATGCCATGCCGATGTTGCGCAGCATTCTGAAAGTACAGATCACCGCAAACACGAATGTAAGAGCCTATTTTCGGAGATTATTTACGGGAATTGGTCGGAATGAGATCCCGAGGGAACGGAAATGCCCGGAGGCGGCAGTATCATTTAATAATCTGCCATCATAACCATTTGATAAGGGAACGAACTGCGGGTTGCTGCCAGCTGCCACATGGCAGACGCTATGCGCCTTTAAACAAAAGAAAAACTGGGGAAGAAATGTGAAAATGGCGGGAAAACAGATGAAAATGCAAATCCTTAAAACTAGTGATGGTCATAAAAGGTTATGATATTCGAATCGAATCATTTCCAACAACAACAAACTATCACGCCGTTTCCCCTTAAGGGTAAGCAGAGAGGATAGAACGCCACAACACTCTATCTTTGCATACAGATCTCGCTTCCTCTACATTCATACATCTTCTCATGCACGCGCGCCGATTTTTCGGACTTTTGACATGCCCATCTTCAAGTATTTGTTGGATTTGGTCATGCCATGTCTTTCTCGGTCTTCCTCTATTTATGCATCCATCAACATTCGCATTGTAAACATTCTTAGCCGTTCTTTCGCTGTCCATTCGTTCTACATGTCCAAACCAGCGCAGAGCTCCTTTCTTGATTTTGTCGATAATGCTTGTCTCAGCCTTACATAATGTACGGATCTCAACATTTGTGCATCTATCGTACATAGTTTTACCACACATTCGCATTTCGACAGCATTTAGCCTACTTTCATTCCTGTTTTTTCAAGTCCATACTTCGCTCCCATACATCAGGGTCGGGACCAGACCGAAATCGAATTGTACGAATCAAAAGATATCTTTTGTAAAATAATGGTTAAAGGTTGACAACCATTTTCTCCACAGAGAGATTAAAAAAAATTAAAAAAACAAATTAAATCGACTTTTTTCTTTTTCTTAATCATGTGATTTTTTGCTTAAAATCAGCACTGCTTTTTAAAAAAATGTATTTTCTAATTTCCGTTAGTAGTTCTGTAGCTTTTTGTTAACATTTATTTAAGAAAGAAACTTTTTTTTTTTCGAGGTTGAAAACTATAGGATTAATCTTTCCGGCCGCTGAATGATTGGCACAAAAGATACTTGGCGGTTTTGGGCTCTGTAACCGCCATTTTTAATGAAAAAATTACAAAAAAAAAATGTAAACTTCAAATTACGTATAATAATGTTTTACAACTCGATGTTTTTACTGTTTTCGTTGTACTCTTTTACAAAAAATCTAAATTTACCTTTTTTCTAAAGAGGTAGAGTGGCTTTATACTTTTTGGTGTAACTGGACCTTAGTCGGGTTGTGGTCCCGTGGTATCTAGTGTTGCGGACTCCATAATATTATACAAGGTATGAGTCTTAAATCTGAGACATGCTGATCGAAATGATAAGATGCAAATCAATTATATAGAAGATGTTTTTTTTTTTTTTTATATATTAAGGCAATCCATCCTAAGAAGGATGATTTAAGAAGATTTGGGAAGGTTTGACCATGCGGAAAAAATAAATGACGAAAGAATAAAAAGACATGTTTAACGAGGAAGGCTAACATCTTGAAAGCAAAAAAAATCTGTCTCCTAAAACGTAATACTTATTTTCTATGAAATTTATGTTTGAAGCACTAACTTAGTGATAAAATTGAAGAAATATGGATGTTCAAACATAGGCAAAATGGTGAATGTTACACAGTGTGTAAAGTGGCCACTTAAACCAGCCAATGACAGGTCATAAGCCCTGTAAATGTCTTGACATCCATATTCCCTTATTTAAGGTATTCTCCATCCCTGTTGTAATTTGTTAACTTTGTTTTTAATCACTTATTTTTTTTTCTACCGACCGGTTTCAAAACTACACAAGCTTCTCGATCGACGTATAATTAACTAATAATCGTGACAAAAAGACTTGACATATCAGCTTGCCCACCACATACCGCACACCGCATCTGAGGACATAAATCTCCTTGGCGATGCCCACATACACGGAAAATTTGCTCATTGTCAAACGAGATAAGCCGCCCGAAGGAGCTCTCTGAAAGCTAGTAGCCTTAGCATATTTGTTCTGAAAGAAGGTAATCCAGAAGTACATAATATGAACTTCATTGGATTGAGAAATGAGGGAAGTGACTTCTTCACTAACTGGGATTAAATTGATTGGACATGATCAATTCGCCGAAATGATTACAAAACTTTTTAAAAGCCTCGAAATTCTTTTTGGAAGCCGCCAGATCTGTATATCCGACAGGACCTATAACAGGGCCACGGATAGTAGCGAGAAGCTCCATTCGGTAATCATAGAGAAGGGGAAAGGGACAAGACCACAGGATGTGTTCAGAAGATTGGTTAGGATATCCGCAACAGCACGAAGGGGAGTCAACAATATTAAAAACAAATAATTTTTGATTAAACTTACATGACCTGATAAAAACTGCGTAGTCCAGTGATCGGGGATAACCCAAGAAGATTCTAAGCGCTGACGGATTGAAGGGAAAAAAAGAAAGGTAAAACCCTCCCTGAAGGGGAAGATTCCCATCGCGATTGCCAAGCATTAAGAAGAGCATTTAAAGTTAAAAAAAATATATTCGATTGAGACTTGACATATCAGCTCAATATGTTTCGACGTAATATTTAGTAATCACCGTTAAAATGAAATAGGATAGAATTCATTACATAATTACCTTGATAAAAAAGCTTTGAAACCGGTCGGTAGATTAAACAATGTACATTATTATTGTTGTAACTTACTTTAAGACAGTGTGCAGTTTTGAAACCGGTCGGTAGATTAAACAATGTACATTATTATTGTTGTAACTTACTTTAAGACAGTGTGCGGTTTTGAAACCGGTCGGTAGATTAAACAATGTACATTATTATTGTTGTAACTTACTTTAAGACAGTGTTCAGTTTTGAAACCGGTCGGTAGATTAAACAATGTACATTATTATTGTTGTAACTTACTTTAAGACAGTGTGCAGTTTTGAAACCGGTCGGTAGATTAAACAATGTATATTAGTATAGTTGTAACTTACTTTAAGACAGTGTGCGGTTTTGAAACCGGTCGGTAGATTAAACAATGTATATTATTATTGTTGTAACTTACTTTAAGACAGTGTGCGGTTTTGAAACCGGTCGGTAGATTAAACAATGTATATTATTATTGTTGTAACTTACTTTAAGACAGTGTGCAGTTTTGAAACCGGTCGGTAGATTAAACAATGTACATTATTATTGTTGTAACTTACTTTAAGACAGTGTGCGGTTTTGAAACCGGTCGGTAGATTAAACAATGTACATTATTATTGTTGTAACTTACTTTAAGACAGTGTGCAGTTTTGAAACCGGTCGGTAGATTAAACAATGTACATTATTATTGTTGTAACTTACTTTAAGACAGTGTGCAGTTTTGAAACCGGTCGGTAGATTAAACAATGTATATTAGTATAGTTGTAACTTACTTTAAGACAGTGTGCGGTTTTGAAACCGGTCGGTAGATTAAACAATGTATATTATTATTGTTGTAACTTACTTTAAGACAGTGTGCGGTTTTGAAACCGGTCGGTAGATTAAACAATGTATATTATTATTGTTGTAACTTACTTTAAGACAGTGTGCAGTTTTGAGGCCTTGGCAATGAAATCCTCCCATATGGGTGTACCATTCTGAAAAATAAGAAATACAAATAAGAAAACAAGAATATATGGTGGTGCACATAAACCTGATGGTATTGCATTGGTGCACCCAGTCCAGTGCATCTTAATCATCTATTGTAAAAGTACGATGATCGGTTTTACGTTTTAAGTCCTACTTCCAGGGATAGTAAAATATTGCAGTGCAAAAAAAAAAAACTTCTCAAAGTAATATTTTTCACGTCGACCTTGCCAGACATCTAACACGGGATCTACCTTCACTCAATTAATAAATTATAATTATACAGGGTTTTCTTTAAACCCTGTCACATCCGAAACCACGATGATCAGTATGAGCAAGAAGACATATTGGCACATTAAAATATTTTTTTAGAACGACTAAAATCTCAAAAAATAAAATATAGAAAAACAACCAATGATTGCTTACTTCTGCAGGGGTGAAACGAGGAGGGGGGAGTCTGAACCGCACAGCCGCGCCCCTTCGCTTCTTCCCTGCAGAAGTAGGAAACCATTTGTTTTTTTTAAATATTTTATTTAAAAAATAAATTTTTGTTCTAAATATTTTTTTAAATATGCTAATATGTCTTCTTGCCTATACTGATCATCGTGGTTTCGGATATGACAGGGTTTAAAGAACACCTGTATTACACTTTTTCTTCTGATGGGGGAAATAACATGTTATATCGGTATATTTATTCCAATTGAAATTTATTGCAACAGAGAAGAAAAAAAACATATTTGAGAAGGGAATATGGAAGTCAAGATATAAACAGGGTTTATGACCTGTCATTGGCTGGTATAGAATCGGGTTGAGGTCCCGTGGCTAGTGTCTCGGACTCACGGTTCAAAGGTATGTGGTCCGCCCAAAACGCCCAAAAAATAATCAATTTTCATACATCGTTTTTTACCAGTTACCTTGATCAACAATCCCTTCTCGAAAATGTTTTTCCTCTCACAATATACTTAAAACATTGTTGTTTATTCTGATCACTTATAAACATGACAATCTCTCTTCCAAAGATTGACAAACGATAGTATTGTGAATTGTTTGCTGATCCGGCAATTCTCACGGTTTGACGAAGTTTCACACGGACCGCTCCGCTTTGCGGACCGAACAAAGAAATGTATCGGGTATTTTAGCAAAAGGTCAAGAACAACAGTTACGGATCACTACATCACTAGTCCAGTATAATGTAACTGATTAAAGCTAAATAAATATTGTCGTGGGTCGTTAATCGGTCGGTTCAAATGATCGATTTATTAATAATATTTTGGGTATGTCCAAATCTTCGTAGACGAATTTCAATATAAATATTAGATATTTAGGTGGTGGATTTTACACAATGCGTAAAGTATTCATCAGCTGCTGACAAATTAGCTCTGTGAATACCTACATTTCCATTTTCTAAACAGCTTTATATCTACAGTTTCAAGTCTATCAATTTTTTTGTAGACAAGGACTACATTTAACGCCCTAAGGAGTTGTTAAGATTCACATCACAACTGAGATTTTTTTTATTGGCTGGCTAAAATGGCCACATTACACTCTGTGTAACGTTCACCATTCGGCCTGTGTTCTAACATCCATGTTTCTTAAATTCGTTCATTTGTTGATTTTTTAAAGTTAAAGAGCCGACACATTGATAAGAGCGAGATTCATCTGACTGAGAATTTTTTCACCTAAATACGCAACACCAAAACATAATTTCATTATTCTTGGTCAAGTTGGTGAAACCAATAAATCATTATTTATTTTATTTCCTTTAGTTAGTTGATATTATATTTCACTTCGATATTTTTTTATGCATTTCAAAATATAAACTTTGTTATTCATTGGTAGAATTTTTTAATTAAGGGATACTGTTATGTTATTTAATTGTGTACGTACTACGCATGAGTGTATATTATTATCGCCATCCTACTACGAGGGAATGTGAATGTTTTAGACTCCCAAAACCAAGAATCAAGGTAATTCAGAACAATATGTACCATAAAGAACTAAAGATGTTTAACGAGTTGTCGAAATAGATAAGGGATGATCGGTCATTGGCATCGTTTCGCGGGATGGCGATGGGTTTCGTTACCCCTCCCTCCCCGGTGATGTGTAGCTAGTACACATTGCGTCTAATAACTACAATATCTTTATAAATATAATAAATATTGGGTTTAGATTTTCAGTATTCCTCCATTACACATTTACGTATCGACTGAAATAATTTGTTATTAAATAAGTACTTATTAGGCACAAAAAAAGTATTTTATTGGAAATCGGGGATAAATTACAAATATCATCAAAAGTATTCTCACAGTATACCAATAACACCTGGCGTTACAGGTCCAATACGTCCAGTCACGTAGTCCAGTACTAGCTACTTAGTAGCTCTCGAGAAGTTGGCGCGGGTGCACGTTTCGCCCGAGTCGTTAGCGACACACTGTGATTTTTTTCATATTTTAGCAGTTAGATTTGAAATATTATCATCTTTGAATTAAATTATGGTTAATTAAAGCCATTCCCTATAAATATTCTATTTTTCCCTTTTTAAATCTCTTATTTTTTTAATGTGTAGTGACTACACAGCACCGTAACGCGCGGGTATTTTTAGGACAGTAAGGGAAAGGTTAAAATAAACACTCATATCGGCAGCTAGAGCGCTTTCAAAAAGAGTATAAATTAAAAACATCAAAAATATATATATTTTTGTAGATAACAAGCATAGAATTATAATATACAGAAGGAACGTAGAATCACATTTGAATACACTGGACTGTATCCAAAAAACCGTCGATCGCCCCCACTTTGCCCCACTTTCGCCACGCGCATGAATAAAGTCGCCGCGTAATGTTACCATATCGCGAACAATATTATCATAACACAAATGTGAGATTATTATATTTTAAAAACCCATTTTGTAAATTTATTAAAAAAAATATTGTACTCGCGGAAAAATTAATTGACACAACAGAGTAGATAAGTAAAGGGTCATTTAATAAGAGTAATTGAACTTTGATCTTAAAAAATTAAACAAATTTTATATTTTATAAAGTGGCTATTTTGTTAAAGCGGATGTAATGTAAAATCATTTGATGCTATTATGTTTTAAAGATAATGTCGGTCAAATGTCCACTACGGCGTTGTTTAAACCGGGAGGTTCAATTTTCATTAGTTCTCTCATTAGATGTGCTAAGTAGCGTTAAAAAATTGACTTCCCTGGCAACACTAACAAAACGTCCATTTTGTTTTCTTTGACAATCTGACAGATGGCACAATAATTGAATTTAAAGTTATATGATTTGCAAATTTGCTACTTACACATGAAATGCAATCCCATCCTGTTTCTTTTTGATCCCAGCAGTATTTCTACACTTTAAAACAACACAACACGGCATAGTTGAATTCAAATCGGGAGTTGCGTACTGAGCGACGTCTACAATGGAACTAATGGCTAAAACGTAAAATTCTAATTTATGAGTACATTAGTCGCCTTTAGTTTGATGCGCGTGTGCAGTTTCTGGACTATTCTTAATTCTATGACAACATGCATAAGTGAATCGGTAAAAAAGTAAAACTATCTAAATAAATGCATAACATAATTGTATCGTATTTATTTAATGTACCACTGTGTGAATTTTACAAATAATGTAATACATAAAATAAAATAATCAGTGACTATAAAACTGTACTCGAATATTGTAAATAAATAATGTTGGCATAAATTTAATAAACTACATTTAACACAGCTTTGTTAATGCGGAATGAATGGAAACTCTATTCAATCAAATGCAACCTATAAAAAAATGCTCCATTAATAGATGATTGTATTGTTTAATTCACTAATATTAACATAACAGTTACCTGAGTTACCTTCATACGATATAAACCCGCAATCAAGTGTGTGTATCGTGTGTGTGTGGGTATTATACGGTATACGCTACACACACATTATCTATTATTTCCCTATGTGTGAGGATCAGATGCAAACTTAATAATTATACATATCGTGGGAATCAAGACATCACAATAATGATTTATAAATCTAATTTACATTTTTTTTTAATTATCACACAAATGTAGGTAGCCAACTATTTCAATGAATGTGTTAATTGACGGGCGTAGTGTAAAAAGTTGATAACCTTAAATATGGCCGGACATAAGTTATTTGTTTGGTAACTTACTAATTTAACTGTGCCAATTTCATCAAATCATATATTTTGTCAAAAAGTTTATTTAAAAAATTACTGACTTTTACCGTTTTTTAATCATCATCATCATCATTCCCTTTCCGCACCTTATGGTGAATAGGGCACCGCATTAGTACACCAATCGCAGCGTATCTTGATCATTTTTGTTACATGAAGGTAAGATGATCAGTCTTACGCTTCAGGTGCGATTTCGGAGACTATGTAATATTCTAATGTAAAAACGCCTTTTTAAATCAATATTTCATATCAACTATGTCGGTAATCGAACCCGAGACCTCTCGCGTGGTAGGCGAATGCGCTGACCACTAAACTACCAGGCCGACAAAAAATTTTACCTCACGTTATTTGATCGGTGTAAGTGGATTTAAAAACAATAATTATATTATACTATTATGGCGCATGTAAATGGAAAATTTGGTCATCTGTTACATGTCATCTCAAAACCAGTAGACACAAAACGACTGAAGTGGTTTGTTCACTAACAAATATTTGTAAATTATTTGTATAATTTATTAATACGCGACTTCATTCATTTGACGAGGCAAAGATAAATAAATAATGCAAGATTTCTTTTGCTATTTTGTATATATTTGGCTCATTTATATAGCCTCATATTTGTGAAAAATCACCTCAAGGGCGCTTTACAAATGTACACCTAAACTTACATTCTAACTAAGCTAAAGTGACATATTATATTTTCTGATTTAAAATTTTATTGAGGGTATGATAAACTAAAGAAGTGAGATTTTAGTTGGGATCTGAACTGACTGGGACTGTCGATGATTCGTAAGTTTGAAGGCAATCGGTTCCAGGCAGAGGGGCCGGCAACGGCAAAAGCACGATCTCCGAATCTAGTGTTTGGAGAGCGCCGGATTTCCACAAGTTTTCCTCTGCCTAAATCAAATGCTGATCTAAGAGTAGATTTTCTTCGACATGTATTTTCCCTGATACAAAGGCCCGATAGGTATCATGGAGCCATTTCGATGCCATGGTGGTACAAATTTATACCTCTATTTTTTTTTATATATACAGGTTGTTCATTAAACTCTGTCACATCAGAAACCACGATGATCAGTATGAGCAAAAAGACATATTGGGACATTTTTTTAGAACGAATAAAATTTAAAAAATAAAATATCAAAAAAGCAAATGGTTGCTTACTTCTGCAGAGGAGTAATGAGGAGGGGAGAGGGAGGAGTCTGATATGTGGCCGCGCTCCCCTCACTTCTCCCCTACAGAAGTAAGCAACCATTTGTTTTTTTAAACAGTTTATTTTTAAAAAACATACTGATCATCGTAGTTTCGGATATGACAGGGTTTAAAGAACACGCTGTTTAAAAAGAGTTAGCAAAAAAAAATATGTAATCGTTTTCAATATATATATATATATATTTCAATATAAGTCAAAAAGAAAAAGTTCAAAAACTCTACTAAATCTGTGTTT
Organism: Micrasema longulum; assembly: GCF_059751315.1. Taxonomy (NCBI): domain Eukaryota; kingdom Metazoa; phylum Arthropoda; class Insecta; order Trichoptera; family Brachycentridae; genus Micrasema; species Micrasema longulum. Next base: position 235,529 of record NW_028277588.1, on the reverse strand, counting down.
GAGGAACAAAGGCTTAAACATGCAAAAAAAAACATGTCCTTTGATCTTGCAACCAGATTTCTCCACCGTCAAACTGAACCAAACAGATTAGGGGTAATAGCGTTCGCATGACCGTTAATTATATGGATCAATGATCTTGGCTATGGCGATGCCGGCATCGAGACACGGATGCTTAGCCTATCAGCTCTAATTCACGTTGGCCTCCTACAGCACAGATTCTAGATTCTACCCTCGCGTGTCAAGACAGTCTTCTCACACCGTCTAATGCACCACCTAATGGTACATACTGCCTGCATTCTCGTACTGTACCTTGCCCTAATTTAAACTAATTATCAAAACATCTGCAACGAGTCAATGCAGTGATAAAAGATTTACAGTAGGTTGATAAAAAATCATCATCGTCGTCGTCATCGAGCCCTAATCAGAACCTGTTGGTGCATAGGGTACTGCATTGCACAGGTAACTCTCCTACAACACGGTAGGTAGTTTTCTATAAAATGCCGTGTTACGTGAAACCGTGTTATATGAGACTCAGGGCCAGTACAAAAACGGGGGTTCAGATCAATCCAGCCTATCTACAAACAACAATGTTTGAGTATGTCCAAATGCTTGCAGACTGGCTGGATTTCCTCCCTAGAGAGTTATTCAAATTTAAATTTATTTCAACAGAGAGGGAAAACACCTCTGAGAAGGGAATATGAAGTCTAGGTATTTACAGGGCTTACAACCTGCCATTGGCTGGTTTAAGTGGCCACTTTACACACTGTGTAACATTCACCATTCTGCCCATGTTTCAACATTTCCACATTTCCTCAACTTCACAAAAGTCAACAGATGGAAGAGTTGACAAATGTGGATGTTGAAACATGGGCAGAATGGTGAGTGTTACACAGTGTGTAAAGTGGCCACTTAAACCAGCCAATGACAGGTCATAAGCCCTGTAAATGCCTAGACTTCCACATTCCCTTCTCAGAGGTGTTTTCCCTCTCTGTTGAAATAAATTTAAATTTCTACAAACATTTCGACCTTAAAATATTTATGATGACTTTCATTCGGAAAATGATTACGACTTTAAGCATTGCCCAAAACATTTAATTTGGTTGTATTGACCAAACCGTATAAGTTTTTTCCCTTTTTAAAAGAGTTTTTTACTTCATTTGACGTTTACCAACATTTGATGTTCTGCTAAAAACAGCCAGGCCGCTTTCATACAAAAAACTGTAATAACCACCTTCTAAAAATAGGGTCGATCACAAAAACGGCATTTCTCAAATCTTACGGTACTTTAAATAATTACATATTCTACCTCTACCATATATGTAGATGTGTTACTATTATTACTTTATTGTATTATTTTGTATTTATTTTTAATAACAATTAATTACCGAAATGAATTATAAACTTACTATAAATTATTAATAACATATTGCCATAAAGTCGGGTTGTGGTCCCGTGGCTAATGTCTCGGACCACGGATCAATGGTCCGTGGTTCAAATCCCACTCTACCCCAACTTGATTCCCATTTTCTAATAGTGAGTTATTTACAACTCGTTGAAAATGGCCCTCAAAATTAAATATTTGCGTAAATTATAAGAACGAAAATATTTCTTTTACTAAAAAAAAGAAAAAAATGCATTATTATATAACTTTTCTGCATTCCATTCTTCGACATGTGTAAATTTTTATTATTTATATTTTTTATTATTATTTTGTATATTGTTTAATATGTCAATAAGTGTTTTTGTTTTATATATAGAAGAGTCCCGACTTAACACGGAATTTTCAAACAAGTCAGGACATAAAAAAATATTATTGTGCTCTATGATAAAATTGTATATTTTGTGCATTAAATAAATAAATAAAATTAAATTCTTGTTTGTTGTATATAAAAATTAATGTATTCATTTTTTATCATTTATCAAAGTCAAAAACATTCCAACTGATGTGTAAATTTGACTATTCACTCTTTTCACAGAGGTGCTATTATCTCAGTTTCATTTTTCTATGGCTGTTTGCTTTCTGCGTAACTACGTTCAATTGAACCAGAGGTAAAAATTCTGAAAAAGGAAATCGAGTGGGGAAAGATCGTCGTAGTGCAGACCAAGGAAGACGTGGCACGATCAGATAAATCAAAATCTCAAGTCAGGTCATGTAAAAAGCAGGCAGAACCGAAGGGCATGTATGACAGGATGTATGAATGTGGAAGAAGCAAGAAATATATGACAGGATATACGGGTGTGGCAGTCCATTCTCTCTGCCTACCCCTATGGGGAAATGGCGTGATGGTAGTAGTAGTAATGATGATGATGTGTTACATGACACATGATAAAGTTCAGTGGTTTTTTTTATTTGTTAATAGACTATGTTGGGGCCAAAACTAAATTGATCAATGTTTCGTTTATTAAATAATACATTTTGTAAAGAACGCATTTAAATCACAGATTTGGCGGGTTGAAATAATGTTTTACAAAGAACGCTTTATTGGTTAATTTTGAATACCGACTAGCAATTTCAGATGTTATTGTTCTGCTTTGCAACATGTTTATTTTTTCAAAAGTGTCGTATTTCGTGAATTATTGTTTTATGCCCTTTTAAATGTTGTCTACCAAAGTTGAGATATTTATTTTACTGTGTATACTTTGTACCCTTGAATTTTCATATAATATTTCAAAGAACCGGACATTTGTCCCATACTTTAGTATTAAGATCCTAGTTTAATTTATTGTTTTTGTCCTAGGATGTCACATATAATTTAATTTATTGAGGAAGAGAAATCTTGTAATTGTTTGAAAAGGTCCTAGAAATATTTTGTTTGGCACTAAAATATCAGTATTATTTTTTGTAGCATGCAATTGAAATAGGTTTTGAAAAGCTTTTGAGACAGAAACAAGCTTTAGTCTTCTTCTTGGAGTCTGCAAGTGCGCTTGTAGAGTTGCTGACGGAAAGTCAGACCGTAGCAGGCGAGGAGTGTACGCATCCTCTTGTGTTACGTGTATTAGGTAAATGTGTTTACCTACGTAATCATTTAAAGATACTGCAGTTATCTTTTAGAACAGTTGCAATAATTGTTATTTCTGTGACATTGACTAGTGAGCCTCTAGAGACGATGACGGAAGGTCCTAAGTAACAGGCGAGGCTTGTACGCATTCTCGAGTGTTACGAATTACGAATGTGAGGGTGTGATTGCCCTGTGGTTTTATTTGAGCTGATTTGTGTGTTTAGTGACTATGTGCCCGCTCAACTTTTTCAGACGGTTTTCAATTGTGATTTATGTGACATTGCGGAATTAAAAAAATAAATAATATTTTGAAGAAACTGTGTGTCTTTTTCCTCGTTCGCATGTCACCCGAGATTGGCGAGACCGTCGAAGCGAGAACCCTGAACCAGCTGGCGTGAACAGACTATTAAACTAAGCCATTTTTTTTAAAAAATATTTAAGTATCGTATTATGAGCGCTTTAATTTTTTAAAGTTTTTTTTTTTCTGAAATAACTCCGCGCGTGACGTCATAGATTCTCTTCCGCTTATTGTCGATCAATTCTGCCCATTGGCATGCAAACCGGAAATCTTCCATGACTCTAATCATTGGTAGATTCATATAAACCAGTGACGTCGTTCAAAGTAGTTTATTTTTATTGAAATATTTTTTTATTAATTCTTTCGTACATTTTCAGGAAACTGTACAATCGAATGCTCCAAATTTTACCTCGCCCAAGAAAACATTTATTGTATCCCATTTCCCGTAGGGCTGAAGGTTTTCATTCAGTCGAGTTGTGTCATGTAACACAATCGATTCACGAGTCAAATGCTGACCAGTTTTCTGGTCTGTATAATACGGGATTAGACCATAAAACATGCGAAGCGCAAGATAGAAGGGGCGAACACACTAAGTATTAAATCCTACAATTACCGGCTATAAACACCAGAGTTTATGATTTTACTGCCGACTGCCACGAAAATAAAACGACACTAAAAACTTAAACATGGCAAACAAAAATAACATAAATCATTAATAATTATTAAATTTAAGAAGATCGTGGTTTCGACGAAAGGACCAGTAAAATATAATGGGAAAGTTTTTTTTTTCATAGTCTTTATTCAATAAAATATACACATAATTACAACATTAATACATTATAAAGAAAACAAAGTATTAAAATACATTTTGTCCCGATAAACTATTCAATAATAGTTTGTCATCGGGTGCTCAGACATTAGTTTTAATTAATAATCAAATAAAAAGAGAACAGACATAATACTGTATACATATAAAATAAAATAAAATAATTAACAGATAAAAATAGTTAAAAGAAATAAAAAAAAAAATTAAGTAAGAAAATAGAGTAAAATAATACAATTAAATTAAAAGAATAGCAATTTACTTGAATATATTTTACATATAAGAAAAAAAAATAAACACATATATAAATAGTGTGTGCTCATAAATGTAATCAAAACAAAGTAAATCGAAAATTTCAATTTATATCTACAGAAAAAAACAAAAATAATAAGAAAATTAAAAGTAAAGGTACCTATTGAAATTAAGCTCCAAAAAATGTAAATAAAATAAGAAAGAAATAAAAGATAAGGTAAACCTAAAAAAAATCTTAAATAAAAATAAATTAATGTAAATCTTTGATTATTGAGTACTTGAAAATAACATTTTTATATGTATAAATTGTATGTATTTATTTGATATGTAATATATATTTTCTTTACTAACTTTGTATACTATGTGGAAATCTGTTATTAGTTCTGAGTTTATACACTATATCTGTTTGTTTACTAAAAATATGTATGTAGAACTGTTGATTTCCCTAATAAAATAAAATAAATAAAAAACAAAAATGTATTCAAGGAGAGAAAAAATGTTTTACATAAATATTTTTTAAATTTTTTATAACAAATAAAAATACAATATTACAACTAAATACAATTTTTACATTAATCAAATACATATATTTACATTAACTTTTCCCATTACGTAAAAGAAATAAACGATTCTTGGGTACATAATGGGGAGTGATGTCTTACAATAGTTTATTTTATTTTAATAAATAATGTTTTTGGGATAACATAAATAAATTACAAAAAAGATATAAACGATGTTTTCAATCAGTGTTACATAAAGAAGAATTATAGATGTTATTTTTCACTACTTTCTTAAATATATTGTATTCCTGACTGTACTTTTTATTATCTTTGTTCATTTCATTAAAGAAAAATATTCCTCTCTAAGTATAATGATGTTGTGCAGTAGTTGTTTTTAATTTAGGAATTAAGATATTACCACCTGTAGGTCAGGTCGCGTACTTACGTTTTGTGACCTAGAAATACTACTATTTATTTTATCTTTATGTATTTGAATCAAACAATTCTTTTTATATAGCAATTTTATAACTAAAACTTTTTTTTTTAAATAATTGAACAGTGGGAAAAGTAGACGGATTTTTCAAAATAACTTTTATAATTAATTTTTGTATTTTTTCAACCGGTAAAATATTCGTTTTAAAAGCACCACCCCATTTGAGTATTCTGTACTGTAATATGGATTGGGCGAATGCAAAGTACATTGATTTTAATTTTTCGATGGTTAATATATTCCTTAATCTAATAAATACATATTATAAGTTGTATTGTTATTAATTCTGTGTTGACTTACGGTCTAATTGGTTGGGGAGCTTGCACAAAAACCGCCCTTGAACCTGTAGCAATTGCACAGAAATCTTTAATCCGAGTCATCTTAAAAAAAACATTTCGCTATCCAAGTGACTTGCTCTTCAAAGAATTCAGAGTACTGAATATTATTCAACAGTATATATTGAGAACGGTAGTGGTTACACACATAAAGAGAGACATTTACCCAAGCGTCAACCACAACCATTATACAAGATACTCTAATAGGGATCTGATACTAAGTGAAGGGGTCAACACTGTTCTGGCATCGAGACAACACTATAACGTAGGCAAAAAGGTCCATAACCTTTTGCCAGAATCGTGGAAAGACGGGAGTGTTGTCAAGTTACGGAAGGTGTTGACCTCGCTCTTTCATGACATTGGTCGTAGGGAGTCAGAAAAGTTGATGCATGCCACGGATTGGAGAACCTTACTGGATGTCAAAAATAAAATATAAAAAATAAGGAATAATTTAAAAAAAATATATTTATAGATGACAACCATGAAGTTTCGCATAAATAAATTGTCTATGTTTTTATGAATGTATGTATGGGTATGCGCATGGGTGTATGTACGTGTGTGTGTATGTACATGTGTATATATGTGTATATTTATATATACATGTGTGTATATATGTGTATGTCTGTATGTATATGAATCAAAATGTGTATCCGAATAAGTTTATATTTTGTTTGTCTGTACTCTATATTAATTTGTTAAATATTATAATATATTAAAATGTAAATGCCTAGCTTGGAACGGGGTATGTACCCTTGTTAGCTGGGCAAAGTGAATATGGAATTGTATTTTGATAAAGAGTGTGAATAAATAAATAAATAAATAAATATAAGTTTTCTATACATACATAATAAATCAATATAGGAACGTTCTACTAACCACTTACGTTATAAAATCCTAATGACGAGGCATATAGATTTTATAACATACTTTTTAATTAAATTCACCAGTTAGCCGTATGCACCCGACCCCTTCTGTGGGTTGCCCAAATTTGCTCCTCGTAACGAGCCTAGGTCATGGGTGCTCTTCTTAACCGCTCTTGCGGCCGTAGACAACGTAAATACACGAGATAAGTGTTTTCTACGGCCGCGAGAGCGTTTAGAATATCACCCCGGGAAGCAGAGCATAATGCTCTGGCAAAAACTACCTAGTCAGCACCACGCGAAGAAACTGATAAAGGGGTACCCGCAATGGTTTACTTTTGACCTAATAAAGCTCCGCTGAAATCAAGTGAGGGTTATCACTAGAGCCCGCCCAGGGCACTGCAGATTAAACAAACACCTTGTTAGAATGAACCTCTCCGAAATTTCTAGATGTAGGTTCTGCAGTGCGGAAGAGAAAACACCTGCACACATTATATATTAATGTGATGCTTTACATCATAAAAGACGCGTCATCCTTGGGGGGACCACTGGTTAAACCTGAGGATGTTAAGGAGCTCGCCTCATACATTAAGGAGTGGAGATTATTCGGCCTGATGGTGTACTGGTTAGCGCGATTACCTGCCATTAAATGAATGAAACCATTAAAAATATTATAATAGAATAAATGTCAATTCACCCTATGTTAATTTTTCGGGATGGGTGAATTTTTACCGTGGTGTGAAAACGGACAAAGGGATACTATTCTTAAAAAACAGCGCTCCTTGACGCACGTCAGACCAAACAGATTAGAACCAAAATATTTATTTTCTTCAGAAACTTTGTGCCGCTACAAAACTAATACTATCCAGTCAAAGATATTGTTCAGTCAGCTCAATACCTTTAAGGATTTGTACACTGATAACATAAGGAATTGGTGGACTGTATATAAATTGTACTCACTATTAAATTCTTCAGTTCGTTTCTTTTGTGAAGCACATCACTTTTACTATTGTACAGACACCGGTATCGTGTAGATGTTGGTGAGATGTATATTTTAGGCTGTTTATGTAACACTAATTGTACTTTGTCAGAAGTGTGCAGATGCAGGTATAAAAGAAAAGGATTTATTAGAGTAAAACTTTTCACAATGTGACTTGCTCACAGGACGGTAGAACAACAAGAATTTAGGAAAGATGTAGACAGGATCGGAATATTTACAATCTTATGGAAGTTGGAAGTGTAAAAAATGTGAATTCAGTACTTAACAGATATTATTTGTGATAATCATAAACACACCGAGAGCACACCGACCGTCTCCGCGTGTTTTCACAGTTACAATATATTACTACGACGTAATAACTAACATTTCTCAGACGACGAAATGCAGAGTGATTCGAGAATCATGCCCCGTACGCATAGCATAACACAGTTGGCGCAAGCGTCCGTAATAATTATTAGAGACAGATGTGTGTTGGAGTGAGGTGTAAATGAAACCACGAGTCAAGGTTTTAATATAGCAATTACATCACGCTGTATCAAATATCCGCACTTCGTGTTTACAAATATTCTACACTCTACGCGGTATAATGACATGCGGGCCATGCCCCATGCTACCATTGAGGTATACCTATAACTAGAGTAAACATAAGCGATCGAAATATGGTCCCTCAACCTGCGGCCAATTGGCATATGTTCGATCGAACGGGCTTTAGTCTGTTGCGAGCATTCCTCGGCTACATTTGAACGTAGTTATACAGAAAGCAGCCAGCCATAGAAAAGTAAAACTGAGATAATAGCCATTTTGTGAAAAGAGTGAATTATAAAATCTACACAATAGTTTGAATGTTTTTAACTTTAACAAACGATAAACAATGAATACATAAGTTTTTTTTATATATTACAAACAAGAATCTTAGTGTGTATTTGACCAGTTTAAAAGATTTTGAAAGTACCATAAGATTTTTCTAGTTTTGTGGGTGTTTTCTGCAAATTGAGAAATGCCGTTTTTGTGATCGACACCTTTTTCCGGAGGTGATTAATACAGTTTTTTTTATATTAAAGCGGTCTGGCTGTTTTTAGCAGAACATAGAATCGACCTTACTGCACCTGATAACATCGATATTTATTTTTTCCGAAATTTTGGACTGGCTGCTTTCTGCATAACTACGTTCATTTGAACTTTCGTGTCTCTTCGCAATTACTAAAATACCATCATGTAGAATGTTGAAAACATAAAATATCTAGGAGTTTGGATTGACTCTAAATTATCTTTTACAAAAAATGCAGACTGTACGAGTAAGAAAATCGCAAAGAATCCCTTTTAGGAAGGATAAGGAATAAACTAGACCTTAAAACCTCTCTGCTGATATTTAAAAGTATTACTGTTTCCCACATTGATTATTGATCCAGTATTTTATATTTAAGTAATGAGGGAGATCTAAAAAGACTGCAAATAATACAAAACAAAGCGACGAGGGTAATATTAAATGTGGGAGACGCCCCATAGTTAAGGAAATGATTGAACTTCTAGATATTATGATAATTGATCAAAGAATCAAATTCAATATTGCTAATGAAATTAACAAAATTATAAAAGGAATAGTTCCGAGATATTTTCAAAACAAACAAAAAAATAATGAGTTATTTCATAGAAACTATACAACAAGAGGCTCTAAAAATAAAAGACTAGAAAAGAAATCAAAATCAATGTCCCAGAACTGCCTTATGTAGAAGGACATTATTTGAGGAAATGCCAGAAAGCATAAAAAATAAAAAATAAATTAAATATGTTTAAAATTAAATTTAAAGAGTATTATATATGAAGAAAATACTAGGTTATATATTAATATACATAGGTCAATATAAGTGTAAATATTTAACAGTTTGAATATTATAAATTAGGTTAGTAAGTGTACAATAGTGATATATAATGTTAGAATATGTATAGATGTAAATGTTATGTTGTAAATATTTATTAGATTATGTTTATCATAGAACTAAATAAAATACATTAAAAAAATAAAAAAAGCTATGACACTACACAAATCGTTCTGGAAAAGAAAGAAAAAACAATGGTATAACCTTTCACCGGTAATTAATGTTTTCATATAATATTAATCAATATTTGTTTGAAATGGCTATTTGAATGTTGAAAAAACGTTTTATTAATATGTTAGCAGTACTAATGCCCTAATGATTTCGCCATGTACCCTACTCTTTCGTTCACAAGTATATTTTTCAATTGATAAACAAATGTGACTCGTTTGCGGAAGGGAGCAACATACTGAATAAAACTCAGACCGATATAAACAGTCCTTGCTTTTTACTGTACTACATGTTTTGCTTGCCATCGGTGTGATATGACGTGATGACACTTGCATTCCCCGTTGGCCAATCCGTTTCCTTTAAGGACGACTTTTTAGCTCGGATTTGTATGGAGTATCATCTCTGTATATAATATATCAATGCACGATACGCACTATTTGAATAGAATTCACATTATTTTTCACTAACTACTACTTAAACTGTTTAAATACAAATGAAGACCTCTTTTTAAAAACCTCAAACGTCACAAAACAACAAGTCCTTGAGCTTTATTGCATACAAAAAAAGCGTTCCAAATTTTTGGTTTGGTATTAGTTAAACAAAAAACGTGTAATGCAGTGGCGGCTTTCCCTTATGTCCATTGGATCAATGACCCCCCATAATTTGCCACCAATTAAACTAATATACTTAAAATACATTATGAAGAATGGTCCATCATCGACCAATTAAAGCGCAAATTCACCAGTAATGCGGATGCATGTACTTGCGAACCAATATGCTAACATCGACGTCTTTAACGTGAGTCTTGTAAATTTCAAATATCAAATAGAACTAATTATTCTGTTGTTATTGTATTTTATAACATTATGTACCTAGCTGCTTTAAACCTTTAACTGCATTTCTTTAGCTTATTTTTATTTTTTATTTTATTATTAATATATTTTTTTTAACAACTAAACTTCTAAACACAGTTCTATATTTTACTTATTTATATTGTATTTTTTAAAATTTATGTTGTTTATATAGGTACTCATCTTTTTTTATACCAACTTTACTTTTAAACACTGTTCTATCTTTTATTGCTTTATATTGTATTTTTAAAATTTTATGTTGTTTATACTCATGTTTTATATAACTTCTATGTATGTAAAAGCCTTATGGGCGTGAAAAATTAATACAATCAAATTATAAAGAAAGTATATAATAAAATGCAATTAGGTTTGATAATATTTATTTTTTATATCATTCACTCAAATATATAAGGACCTATTAATGTTTTTATAGATGTTATATATAATACTATCAAGCACGTGCGCCGTCAAATATTCATGTTATGTCGAATGCGCGGGTCATTTCTGTAACTGTCCCAATGTTTTATCTCTAGATTTTCTTATGAGAAAGAAGGAGATAAAACGTCCCGTGCGTACTTGAACATTTCGCTCAAAAAATATTCGAACGCGGGCATTGTCCCGGAGAGATAACAATATGAAACAAGAAAGATAAGAATAAGATTGATAATAATAATAATATCATCTTGGCATTGGTCATGGCCGGAAGAGATACGATGATTAATGAGTTCCCATGTATTTTACATACCTATACTTAAAAAGAACGAATTCTTAATGGAAAGGATTAACATAAGTTTATATTTTCTCGTTCCCTTTAGCAAGATTAAAATGAGCTTTGTAAATAATTTATTTTTATAATATATTTCTTCTTGCATGTGTCCAATTACCTAGTGTTTGTTAGGGTACTGTTTCGTATGCACTAAATTCATATTGACTCGTAAAATTCTATAAGTTTTTAGTAATTTTGTTTGTGTTTTAAAAGTTAAATGTACCGTTAAACTTATTGTGAAATTGACATGTACCTATTTAGTAAAAAAAAATGACCCCCCTATTTTTAACCCCTTCAGTCGCCACTGGTGTAATGTAATAGACGATTTCGGTAAGCGCTTTCAATTTTCAACCCAAGTACCTACGGTCCGTTCTATCGCTGTAATCTGCAACTAACTTCGTGATCAATAATCGTAGATTTTTTTTTCTATATAGGCGACTCTATTAGGGTTTTACTCTAAGGTTTACTGTTTTTGTCTTTTAATGAAATAAAATCATAGAATTACTTGAAGTGCACTTTGTACATAGAATTATCAAAAACAATAAAAATACCCATAAAATTGTATTCCACTATGTTTCGTCGTGACTGGCATCGTCAGACTGGTGGGTCACGACGTGTCAGACGTGACGATGTCGGTCACAATGAAACTAGGTCACTGGTAAAATTTATAAATAAAAGTGTAATAAAACTATTCACGTTTATTTATTATTGTAATTAGAGCTTTTATAATTGAAGCTAAAGTCTAGCTGTACCCAGATATTGTAACAAATATGGCAAAAGGACACTGCAATACAGTATACCTAAAATATTTAACATGTTACCAAATAATATTTAAAATAGTGAGCTAAATACAGGAGTGAGACAAATGCTCAAATTATGGCTAATGGATTTTTTTTTGTAATAATGATAGTTTTTAATCATTTAGTAAGATATGGTTTAATATGTAATGTTTTTCAAATATAATTATGATTAATTTAGGTTACGTATGAAAAATCAAAGCAAAATTATAAGACCCTGCTGACGAGTTGTATGCTTACAATTCAGCAGGACTATAATTTAAAGACAATTAATTGTGCAATTATTTATTAAAAAAAAAATTAAAAATAGCAGTTTCCATTAAATTATTCTAATAAACTTTCTTCTTCTTTTCCAAATCCGCTCCTAAGTGGAGCATGTGAACATCACCAGTGACACCAGATGTCTCCAGGAGACCCTATCGCCAGTCAGCATTTTTGCCTCTTCCCACGTCAATCCGGCGCCCCTTAATTCCGCCGAATAAAGTCTAAAGATCGTTATTGACGGCCGTCCAGGACGGCGTGAGCCCGCAGGTTTAAGAAGAGGCAACTTGGGTTTAGGTTCTCCTGAGGCGTGCGCAGCACGTGTCCAAGCCAGGTCCACCGCCGCATCCTCAAGACGCTCGTTATAGGAGGCCGCTGCGTCCGTTCTCGGACTTCAATGTTAGTAATAAACTATTAGAAGCTTTTAAACCGGGAAAACCCGGGTTTTAAATAGATTAAAAAAACCGACAAACCCGAAACTAGGGCTTTAAAATATTGTTCAAAATCGAAATCACTGCTGAATATTAAAGATTGTATTTTATCTAGGGAAAGAGACCACTGAAGGAGACTGCTGCAAGACATTGCATACATTTATTTATTTTTAATCATAATATGGTGCGGTGCACACATAATGCTGCGTGTTGTTTAGATAGTGAGATAAAATTGTTATTCCGTGATATTTTTTTAATTCTAAATATGTATGTTTCCACTTTCCATTATGTTGTATGTCAACTTAACACGGGATTTATGGTCAAGTGGAGTTTTGGATACGTTACTGTTTTATTTAATTTGTCGATGGCTCGGTTACATAAAGCTATAACTATTGAAAACTTTTTTTAAAGTTTTATTTATTTTAACAAATAAGTAACATACATAATTGTATTTTTGTTCCCGCAAAGCCGAAGGTTGTCATCGGGTTACATTACATTTTTTTATAAAATTTATAGAAGGTAAGTATACAGTTTAATAATAAATGAAGAATAAAATATATTTATGTGCACACTAAGTTTCACATGCTGTTTTTAATAATTTTTAGGCTATTTTAAAAAAATGAATTTAGGTCTTTTTCCTCACGATTTTCAGCTGGTATTAAATTATTTTTTTTATTTTATTTTTATTTATTTTTTGCACCACAACAGGCTAGGAGGCCCAATTACAGTGGTGAATTACATCAAAGAACACCCAGGCTTGAGAAAAATCACATTTTAATTTTTGTTTTCTCACCGGGAATCGAACCCGGAACTTTTCGTGTGTGAGTCAAGTGTCTTGACCACTACACCACGGAGGCCGCCAATGGGGAGTGTAGTACCAAAACTATATTAAATTATACAGTTTTGGTACTACACTCCCCATTGTTCTATCTCCATAGTAGAAATGACTAGTTTGAGAAATGGCTGACCAAAGTTTTGACTCATCTAAATTGATTTGTAACAACTAACTATAGTAACTTAATATATCCTTAAATTAAAAAATACTTTGTACACTTCCACTTATTTGTTTGACCGATAAGCGCTTTCACCCTCTAATGGGCACCTTCAGACTGGTGAATATTATAAAGTGTAAGGATAATTTATATAAAACTAAATATTATCTTAAGTGTAGGTACATTTAAAAATAAGTTGAAAGAGATACAATACATAATATTCTAATGGAACAGAGTGGGACAAATTATTGAAACATTACAGTACACCGCCAACACATGTTTCAATAATTTGTCCCACTCTGTTTCATTGAAATATTGCGTATTGTATCTCTTTTAATTTATTTTTAAATGTACCTACACTTAAGATAATATTTAGTTTTATATTAATTATCCTTACACTGTATAATATTCACCAGTCTGAAGATGCCCATTAGAGGGTGAAAGCGCTATTTGGTCAAACAAATAAGTGGAAGTGTATCAAGTATTTTAAAATTAATAACTTATATGTAAATATAAGTTATTACATTATAACAAAGGAATTCCATCAAGAATTGTCAATAAATAATTAAAATCAAATATACACAATGGTTATTAGTTTTCGGGATAAAATTGTTTATGCAAATTATCACTACATTTTAATTAGTTATGGAGCTGAGGGATTGTTGAGTTTATTTATTTTCACGTGAAAACATCTGTGTAATAAAATAAAATCAATATTTTTTATTTATACATTTGTAGAGTTAAAATGGAGAGCTTTTTAATATAATGGGTAATGTGACTAAAAACATCCCATTTTTTTACTGTCATTCTATGGAACTGACCCGTCGGTGTATACTGTTGTAATTAGTAAATTAATTAATGATAACTGAATAAATAAATAAACGACCATCTCTCGAAACATGCGAATGGAAATAGCTGCTTGCTTTGAGTGAAGACAGAAAATGACTAATGCGAGAATTATACGCAGTTTAATTAATAATTGGAAGCTGGAAGCCAGTAGGGCGTAAAAACATTATCAAATAATTGCTAATTACACCTACTCGGGTAAAAAAATAATCCAAATGTAGCAAGAACTATTAACTACGCCATTTACATAAGAATTTCATAATAAAGGTAAAGTTAATAGGTAAGCTAAAAGAATTCTAGAAGTTCCCAGAAGCCAGAAGCATTCTCCATCTTCATCATCATAATTGCGAGTAATTTATCTTCAAATCCACCTTTCTATTATCTCATCTCTGTATAATGAGATTTTGATTAACTCTTTCGAGAGTAAACAAATGGCTTTCTCAATTTTCTAGTTTTTTCATGTATATGCCTTCGAAATACTGTGTATAATATCTAGGTATTCATAGCACAACGAGCCTATTATCTAGGTTGTAATTTAATACGATTGACTGATATTACGTATTACGACCAATCGAATATCTCGTAAACTAGCGTCAGGAACAGCAGTCGAAATACGTTATTTTTTGACGTGAAAAAACTTGGAAGAAAACTATACAAATCATGCCTTTTAGCGTGCTTCCTTATTACGAGATCACTATTTATATTATAACTTTCGACTCAATGCACAGCAAGATCGAGACCGACGTCAATAAACTGTACCTATAGCCTATAGGACATAAAGGACCCGAGATGTCAACGAAGTTTGGTACCAAAGCCTAGCAACACAGAGTTTAATCGATTGCAAAAAGAATTTAAAGTATCAATTTCAAAATAAAGGAACAGGACGAGTGAATTGAAAAAACGTTTTTTCGAAAAGTAATTTAAATAAACAATATTGCTTTAGTTGATCCAGAGAATGTGTACTATGAACCTGTATTATATCATTCTTAATTCTTCTTTAAACATCATGATTTTTAATAAAATAAATAAAACAACTTGGACCACAATTTTTTTTATTTATTTCACCGACCGGTTTCAAAGCAAACAAGCATCTTCATCAAGGTTTACGTGACTAATGAATTATTTTCTATTTTATTTTCTCCATGTTTACTAATTACTACACGTGGAGCTAATAAATCAAGTCTTTTTTTCCTATATACAATCGGAATATTTATATTATATTTATTTTCATATTTTTCGGGAATACAATTATTTGAGGAAATGCCAGAAAGCATAAAAAATGAAATAAATATAAATATATTTAAAATTAAATGTAAAAAGTAAATATGTGAAAAATATAGGTAATATATCGTGTAAAGAGTAAATATATTTAATGAAAATGTACATATGAAACAGTGAATATTATAAATTAGGATATTAAGATATATAATAGTGTATAATAGTGATAAATAATGTTAGAATAAGTATAGATGTAAATATTGTGTTGTAAATATATATTAGACTATTTTAATCATAAAACTAAATAAAATAAATAATATAATATAAGGGTGGTAATTTGAGATGCATGTTTTCGAAACTAGACAGGAGTGGACTTAAAAAAATATTGTTTATTTGATTATTAATTATTATTTTCTTATTATGAATAGCTTTTTTAATTTCTAAGATTTCCGAGTTGTCTAATTTTAATATATTATTTTCAACATAAAGTACTTTTGATCCAGTGTCTTTATTGAAATTATGATTATTTTCTGCCAGATGGCTTGCGAATTCAGAAAAAAAAATATTATTTTGGTACCTTAAGTGTTCTTTTACTCTAATATTAAAATTTCTTTTAGTTTTTCCAATGTAGATTGAATTGCAATCATTATAATTTAATTGGTATATGCCAGATTTGGGACTTTGTCTTTGTGATTTTTGCAATGTTCCTATATTATTAGTTGTGTAGAATGCAGGTTTAATGTTTTATGGGAATTAGATAATTGTTTAGAAAAAATTACAAAAAAGCAAACTTTTGTTTTTGTATCACAATGTCCAGAATGAGTAGATAAGTCGATTCGTCACATAACTTGGAATTCTGTGCGAAAGATCTTATATTATATTTTATAGCGATAGGCTTTTCTAAAACAGTGTGGGATGAAGATGGATTGGCATGGTTTAGCTCGAAGTCTTATATGTTTATATTGTTTATAAATATATTGTATACCATTATTTTACTGCCCTTCTTTGTCTTTGCTGCAAAGTTTTCTGTTCTTTTTGTTCAGTTTCTTGTATATATGTTTCTTCATATAACTGTTAAAATTGGCTTAGACCGTATATAAATAAATAAATAATAACACAATTGCAAATGCAAATGAATAATAATATGTTGAGACAATAAATAGTATATTTTTGAGTGACATAAACATGACGGCAATATTTTTATCATCCTATTGTTAGTATAAAAACCGATTATGAAAATAAACAGACTTGAGTCATGACGCGTGACGGCCATTATGATAAAAACAACATGGCGATAACTTCTCGATAATGTCAAGTCGTGTCGAAGTTTATTTTTATAGTGGCTACATTTCTCGGTATCTTGCAATATATTTTTTATTCAGCATTGCAATCTCACATGTGACAGTAAAATTAAAATATTTCAAATCAAATGCGAAACTTCAGTCCTACGGGAAAAAGGATTAAAAAAAAAAATTACGCGCAAACAAAAACTTGAACGATGTCACTAGTTCATATGA
This sequence comes from Micrasema longulum, assembly GCF_059751315.1. Lineage (NCBI taxonomy): Eukaryota > Metazoa > Arthropoda > Insecta > Trichoptera > Brachycentridae > Micrasema > Micrasema longulum. The sequence continues at coordinate 218,248 of NW_028277588.1, read as the reverse complement.
ATCAACCAATGATAAGAGAGGTGTGAAAGATTTTCTGTTTACGGTACGTCAGCGGACAAATCGGCAGAACTGACCGAAAAGAAGCGGAAGAGAACTTATCATTTCTGTAACAAAACGTCGCTTTAGTTCGTTTTTGTCCAACAGACCAAAGCACAAATCTGCAGAAATAGAGCTTTAAAGTTTTTTTTACGAAATAGGCATAAATAATGACCACAGCTTAAGACAAAATTAGTTTTAAAAAACCCCTTAAACAATTATTTCAAAATATTTTTTCATTTTCATTTTAATTATAAAGACTTTCTCGGAACTCCGGTACACTTTACTCAATTTCGTTGAAATAGTATGTTGGACTTAAACTAACTAAAACGACGATAAGACGATCATAATCAGTTTTACGCTTCGGATGCCAGTCCAGGGAGGCAATTACAAACTTTGGAATCGCATTTTCCGAACGATAATATGAATATTTGCATGAACATTTGAAGTATCTTCGTCAGTAACATGAAATTGAAAATGGTTCAAAAGTTTAAACAAATAACTGCCCAGCTAAGCCAAAAATTTCGTTTAGTTTTTTTTTTTTCATAATTGATATTCGATAACATATCATATTTACTTAGCCAGCAAGTCATTTCTGCTTCTTAAATATTATGCACGGTTTTTCAGGTCCAGACCGCGAAACTTCAGAGGGACATTCCTCGGGGTAAGCTTCAAAATAATCCTAATATTTTTTTTCCAAAAAGTCATTTTTGAAAATTAAAAATCGAAAAAATCTTTAACTTCTCGGACTAGCATCCCTTCCACACACTTTTACCCCTCGTATTGAAAATAATAAAAACGTATTTGACCAACGAAGCGATAGGCAAGAGACGCGGACAAGTGAAGCGGCTGGGTAGGAGAGGGGTAGGGGTTTGTGGGGGGACAGCTTTTTATTTTTATTGTTAAATACCTTTTTGAAAAAAAATTATTAGGATTTTTTTTAAAGCTTACCATGAGGAATGTTCCTCTAAAGTTTCGCGGTCTGGTCCTGAAAAACCGTGTATATTCTCCTGTAAAAAATCATTCAGATTGGCAAAGCATAAAACAGTAATGTCCTGTAAAATTTTCAATTTCGCAGATACGACTCAGCTTTGGCAGAGCAGATAATTAAATTAATATTTAATTTTTCATGCAGAACATTCGTTTTTACATTATGGACTATTAAAGATAACTCTGTTAACTAACTAACTAATTCGTTTCGTAAATTCATTCGTATCGTATGAGAGCGAAATACGATTTGATTGCGTTAGAGTGAGATAAATATATGACGAACGAACGAACTTACGAAACTGTGACAAAATAAGCCTGCTGAACGGTAAGACTGATCATGATGTAACAAAAATGATGAAGATACGCTGTTGTTGGTATACCAATGCAGTGCCCTGTGTGCAACATTAGATGCGGAAAAGGGATGATGATTCAATTCAATTAAATTTATTTATTTAAAAAAACATATACATTACAAAACATTCAATATGTATATATTATAAAAAAGAAAAAATACATGAAAGAGACACATGTCAAAGTAGTAGAAGAATCCTGCTCCGGAAAACCCCTTCGGATACATAGAACAGATCAATATCCAGAGCGATGTTGTTCAGCATAGCGGTAGCCTTTCCAACAGGCATTACCATCGGCAGGTTAATCCTGTATATTAGAATATAAAACGATCTATGCTGACGCTGTCTTAGCATACAAACCAATGATCATCATAATCTCAGGATTATCAACCATACTGCGGAACAATCGATAAAAATGTGTATTTAAACACATTCCTTCTAGTCTCTAAACTGTTGTAGCCAAGCATACCCTGGAGAAACTGGATCGGATAGAGCCAAGTATAATACCCGCACTCTTTCATGTAGAGAAATTTCAAAAACTTCTTTTGGATTTTCTCTATCATAAGAGAGTACTTCAGTTTATGTGGGCCCCAAATTTTCGAGCCACTCTCGAGTCTACTTCGCACCAAGGAGTTGTAAAGAGTTCTCAGAACGCGGGTATTTTTAAAAACCCTGGCAATACGCAGAACGAATCCTTACATCTTCAATGCCTTACCACTGATCGTCTCCATATGATCATGAAATTTCAGGGTGCTCACAAATCTAACGCCCAGATCCTTAACATTTGATGTTCTTATCAGATTCTGGTCAGTCATTTTGTAGCGAAAAAATAGAGTTTTTTGGGCCCTAGTGAAAGACGTGACCGAACTCTTGGAAACGTTAAACCTAAGTTTTTTTAATTATGATGATGATCATAGAACAAACAAAAATGACTAAAGCCAAAACGTCTATAAACACTTTCCGAACAGAGTGTTTTAAATGATGCAGAATGCTTAAAATTAGCGGTACATCATGTCATATGAAAATAATTACAATAAATGTGATTCATTACCTATTATATTTATCTGGATTAGGCATTGTTTAAGTTTATATATTATTTTTGAATGACTCGTTAGTCAGGCATGATTACACAGTACTAAAATAATTATTTATCAAACATGAAAATAAATTTTATTCCGATAATGAAATGTCACAATAGGATATTAGGACTACCAAGAAACCGGCCGTCTGAGAAAACTTGAAGATGCTGAAAGGGATAGTGTTCGTGAAAGGAATACAAACATCCTAAAGTAAGTAGCCCAAAGATTCAATTCAAAGATCGTGAAAGAAATTTAAAAGTCCCGAAATCAATTTGAAATCCCGAAAAGAATTTAAAGATACTTTTTACATTGGTAGGTATTAGGATTATATTATTATTATTTATATCCCTACAGAGATGAGGTAGAATTTTTTCAAATTCAGGATTATGGGGGAGAAAATCCAGATTTGTGTGTGTACAAGTACACGTACCAAAAATAATGTTATATTATTAGTTTACTGGATTCACACGTGCCGAGAAAACAGTATTTTGATGAGGTTATAAAGCACTATGCTATCCAAAATAATTGTATTTTAAAAACATTTTAATTTTTTTAATTTTGTGATTTATCTGTTGTTTGACTTCCTAACAAAATTATCTTTTTATAATTATACATGGATATACATAACATTGAGTTCGTGCTTAGGGGGATTCAAAATTTTATCGTAGACGCTTTTTCCTTCCATGACCAAAAATATATACAATACTCGGGTTGTTTTTGCTAAATAAATGTAACGCTTAGAATGAACGATGTCCACGCAAGCTGGGTGTAGGGTACTTGCAGGTTCTGATTTTCTTTTCTCTGGAACATTTACAAATTGACCCGGTCTAAGATTTATCGTGAGGGGAAAGCCCAAACCCCTCATCAGACTTTGGGGAGATTTATGGCAGAAAAAAGCTAACACAAAGAAAACATTCTTTAGACGGAAAGTGATGATTTTGCACAACGTGTACTCTTTGTGATTGAGTCGTATGTCATTGTGATATGTATTAAATATATGCTAATTATTAATTGAATTCACCAATTATTCGCATGCAGCGACTTGCAAATCGATACAGTGATATTTAGATTTATTTTATACCACGCCGCTGATGATCAAGTCCCGTGTTTTGAAAAAAAATAAACAATTAAAAATTCAAATAATGATTAGTTCTGTACTTTTGTTTTAACTCTTTATTCTTGTGTGTATGATCATTTTTTGAATTTATTATTGCGTAGTATTAATCTTTATATATATAATTCCTTTGTACGTGTGATGTCACTGAACTTCTCCTAAACGGCCCAACCGATTTACGTGCGATTTTCAGAGAAATATAGATCTTTGCTTTGTGCGTGTTCGTAGATATTAAAATCTTCAATATAATATGTAAAAAATAAATAAGAAGCATAAATGTTTTATTCATCGATCTACCAGGGTTGCATTCGAAGAGAATGCATTTACAAAAAAATGGAAAGATGTTCTTTTTTGTCTATAAAAAAGGTATGTTTTTAAATGTTTACAACAGCATTTGTTTTTTGTGGATCTCAATCCGATTCTTTCCTAAAATTCATTATAATTTCTCCCCATTTATTTATTTTTACTGGATATTTAGTAATACTATAATAATTTTCAATTCAATACAGTTGTGCAAAAAATGTTTTAAAATATACGAAAAGTAGAATAAAAAAGTAAATAGAGAGCAAAATTTTAGTTAGTTTATCATATATTTAGATGTCAATAACTCCCTAGGGAGGAAATCCAGCCTGTCTACAAACATTTGGACATAAACAAAGCATTGTTGATTAAACTAACTATAAGAACTAAACTGTAAGAAGAATTGGTTCGGCCGGATGAAGCTCACCCACATGATAAAGGTTTCAGCTCTTTTACTTCACAAAAGTCAACGAGTGGAAGAGTTGAGGAAACGTGGATGTTCAAACATAGGCAGAATTGTAAATGTTACACAGTGTGTAAAGTGGCCACTTAAACCAGCCAATGACAGGTAATCTCTGTAAATGCCTAGAATTCCATATTCCCTTCTGGAAAATGTTTTTTACCTCTCTGTTGCAACAAATTAAGATTAATAGCATGGTTCATTGAATAAAACAAACGGTTTCATGCTCACATCAGCCATTTTATCGACAAGTAACTGGTTCAATTGCTTTCGAACACCATTTCATCATCATGACATCCTTGTCCGCATCCGATAGTGCATAGAGCACTGCAATGGTACACTAAATGTAGCGTATATCGACAATCTGATAATGTAGGTAAAGTGATTACCTTTACGATTTAGGTGCCAGTCCAGGAACATGAAATATTGCAGTGAAAGCACTCCCTTCACATACCCTAAAAACCCTTTTTAAAGACGGTGAGTCTTCCTATCGGTTTCGCTTATACAAAAAAGGCATTTTTTTGTCAATAATTGAATTACTCATTAAAAATTTTTAATTTTTTAAATTTCATAAATCGCGATTTTAATTGAATGAGGAACTTCAGCCCTACGGGAAATTCGATACAAAAAATATTTCGTTGAAGTTTATGTTATTTAGTTAGTTAATTTATATAATATCAAAGCTAATATTGCCAAACGTCTTGCAGCTACAAAGCGCATGAGACGTGCAAAATTCTAGCTATTTATCCGTCCGGACACTCAAACTACTTTATAAAAATAAAAATATTACTATCACATATCACTATTTAACCCCTGTACATACATATACGATACACAACTTAGTTTTTTTATATCCCTGAATTCATATAAACAAAGAAAAAAAAACCCTACTTAAAACACTTTAGCATAAAAGGAGGACATTTAAAATCAATTTCGATTTTTTTTTTAAATACTTTAAAAAATAAAATAATATGTAATGATTACGATAAAATTATAAATAAACTTATCAATGAAACTTCTTGGTTTAATTTTACTTTTTATTATTTTGACCAACGAGCGCTTTCGCCTAAGTAGGCATCTTCAAGACTGGTGAATTGTTTACAACGTTTACAGCTTTTGTACTATTCTTAACATATTTTGGAGATAAGATCAAATAATTATTTTTACAGGGGACAGAAAACATAAATATTTACAACTAGTTTGCTTAACATTTTTGGTTCTGCTGGTTCGGTTTGGCGTTCGTTGGTCAAAATAATAAAAAGTAAAACTAAACCAAGAAGTTTCGTTGATAAGTTTATTTATAATTTTATCATAATCATTAACTATGGAGTTTTTTCAAGACATATCAACAAAAAAAAACAATATTATTAATATAATATGTGACAGTTATTATTGCGATACATATTTTTTTTAAATTGTTTTTGACAGTTCTAGAAACTTATTCACTTGGAAATATTTCTAGTTATTTCCTTGTAAAAGTAATCTCGCTTAATCTTAATAAACTTTGATTCGGGATATTTTTATTCGAGTAGGGGCTGAATGGAACGCCCTTAGGCCCCGAGTCAGGCGTTATATTAAAAACCCCGAATACATTACACGCCACAAGCGTGCGTGTGCATAAAAATGGAATAGAACATTCATAATAATAAATCACACGCGGTACAGTTTTCCATTACACAAAAAAACTTTGAATAAAAATCAGTAAACAGTGCAGTAAACATGAACACTTTGACATCGGGTGCTCAGACATCAATTTAAATAGTATTATTAATTTATTTATTTCATAATTAATTACATATCATGGACCTAAGTTGTAAAACTCGTAACTCCCAAATTTACTTTTTTTCAGGGGAAATGAAATACAGTTCTTACTTCAGTAGTCAATTATAGCTAAATTTAATCGTTTTTTTTTTTAATAATGCAACATTGTAAAGATATATATGTTTTACATACATATCTGTACCTTAAAGGATAAACCACGGGAATCGCATTGAACAAAATGTTCAGGAAACAAGATTTTGTAATTGTGCTATTTTTAAATCATCGTAACTTTTGAACCAAATAAGATAATTTCATATTTTTTATATTTGAGGCACTTACTTCGTGGAACATTATTAGGGTCAAAGCACCAATAAATGACCGTTTAAGGTTCGGTTTGTAGTGAAATCCACATTAAAGGTATAAATTTCATTATTTAAGCGTATAAAATAATAGAAAACAATAAAAAACACATGAATTTTTCTAAGTACTTTTACTTTTTTATTGAAATACGAGTATTACAATATTATAATTAATATTACTCTAAAAAAATAGCAGAATCACCAGTGAATGACCACTACTACCCCAGTAAAAATGATACTCAGATATAGTTACATCATAACATTATAAAACACCCTAACACATTAGAATATGGATATATTTGAGGGTTTGGTGTTGACTGTGCCAAAGCTTTAGTCTTCTTCTCTCGGAGCAGTCCCTACATTACATAATATTATTTACGTACATTGCACTCGTGAAGCTCAGCGATAAGGCGTCTAGTGCCAGACGTACGTGCACAAGTTCAGCTCTAAGTTCTAACTGCTGAATGACCTAGAATTGCCATAAATACACCCACCCGTAATGGTTCTCAAAATGCGAAACACATTTTTTTTTAAATCTATGTAAAAACAATATTCGTCGTCATCATCATCATTCCCTTTCCGCATCTAATGGTGCATAGGGCACTGCATTGGTAAACCAATCGCAGTGTATTTTTTTATTTTTCTAAACATGTTCAATTAAAGATTACCGACGAAGATACTTTGAATTTTTATGGATATACAAATTTTCGCACATAAATATCGATGTTAGTTTAAACCGTCTCGTTATGTAACGATGAAGATATCGTTTATAATCCCGGCCCAGAAATTCGTTCTAGAAAAACATAAATATTTTAATTGTTAATAAGATTTTCAGAAAAAAAAGGAAATCCAAGAAGTAAATAACATCATCTTTGGAGAAGCCGTGTAAATAGACTTCTCCTTTGCGAATTTAAATATATTTTTTATATAGCGGATAATTAAATTATTTCCTCCAAAACTGCCAATGTGAGTTAGTGGATTCTGCAGCCAACAATCTATTAAAATGTACTCGAACCAGAGAAAACCAATATGTAAAAACACTGATCAACCTGGTGTTGAGTCTTATTCTTTGTCGGCGATCAGCTCACGCGCTAACGGGGAAACTCGTGATCGGGAAAACTGCATACACACAATTGTCTGAAGTCTGGAGGCGGCGCGGCGGATGATGATTGATGGCGATAGATGATAAAAATGTTCGCGGCGTTATATTGACTTTTACGGCGAAAAAAAGGCGAAATACTTTCAACAATTAGAAAAGCGTGTGCACATAACTCGTTGAAAAAAGCGAAGAATGGCGCGGAGGACGAGCAGTGTTAGCAACCAACAAATGTCCAACCTCACAAATCAAAATTAGCCAGTATCTACTTACATGCGATTCTTCTGGCTAAAATACATTGAAACAAATTATCGGCTCAACCAATCTTCATCATTATTTTTCCGCATCTAATAATGCGTGTGGCACTGCATTGGTACACCGATCGCAGTTTATCTTGATCTTTTTTTTTTTAGATGAAGGTAAGATGATCAGTCTTACGCTTCAGGTACCAGTCCAGGGACTATGAAATATTCTAGAGTAAAAAAAACATTTTTAAAGAAATATTTCATGTCAACCGTGTCTGGAATCGAACCCGAGACCTCTGCATAGTAGGCAAACGCGCAGACCAATACACCACGAGGCCGACCGAAATTTATTTATTTAATTTTATTTATTTCGAATACAAACTGATGTACAGGTTAAATAAATATAAATAAAAACTATAAAAAATGTATACATAGTAGGGTCTGCCATCCAATAATATGTATTAACTAAATAATACTACAATAAAGCGACGACGGTTTAAACTATATAAATAATAAATATAATTTATATTAAAATAAAATAAATATGGTGAAAAATCGGCGTTTACTATAAAAAATATTACAATATATTGCATTTGCAAAATAGTATGGAGTATCTAATACAAAAAAATGAAAATAAATTACAATTACACCTGCGACTGCTTTTCTTGACATTTGGCTTGCCAACCGCCGGCTAAATGCAATAAATAGTATGATAAATAATAAATAAAAATAGCAGTTTTGGATTTTTTTTATACTTACACCGGTGAAATTCCAATATGTGATTGCGCAGCAGGATTATGCGTCGCGAAACGTAAATATTTTGACATTTAATATTAGGTGTTCCGGATGTTCCATTGTGATCGCGAATACGATAAACAACCATGGTGAGAAATTGTTATCACTTCGCTTATCACCACGTCGATAGTTATTTGTGCTTAAACTACTGTTACCCGGAAGGTTTCGGGTTTGATTCCCGGTGAGATCACAAAAAAATAAAATGCGATTTTTCGCAAGCCTGGGTGCTGATGTAACTTATTTATTTATTCATACAAATACATATATATTTAAAAAAAATAAAATAATAATAACGTATCCCTAGCTCTGTGTTGAGTTGGGATACAACATAATGGAAACTGGAAGTATGTTCATTATTAATTATAATTTACCACTGTTTTTGAGTTTCCTGGCTGGAGTATCCATGTTGTGATGCAAAAAAACCACGTATCTTTTTTTTAAATGTCCGAGTCTTTCTGCATGATGAAAATAATGTATAAATACCGTGAATTGTTGAGAAACGGTAATCATGTTTGCGTAGTGGCCACATTTCCTGGTGTAAATCGTGTCCTATCTGTCAGGCATTGTCGCGGGCGTGACGTCTGACGTCCTGACGACGAAACACTCTCCTCATGATACGCCATTCCGCTATTGCATTGCGCGACTGCGCCCATTACTAAATTACAGTACTCGGCGTATGTGTTTGTGTGTGCAATTCACTTAGCCGACGCGACGTTTTATAATAATTATTGTGGGTATTACTTACCGTCAAATTAATTATTTTCTAGCGTAAACCGGAACAAGCACGTTCATTAACCAATGATATCTTTTTATCAATGACACACCTCGCTTATGCACACAAACGCGACATAATATTTACCTCTAAAGAGCTTTCTCCGACAGAAATATTTTTCAACGATATTTTGAGTCTATCCAAATTTTTGTAGGATTCAACCTCCTTGGCAGCTATCAGTATTATATTACAACAGAGATGAAGAACAGAGCTAAAGAAGACAGGCCGTGGCGCAGTTGGTTTTTTTTATTTGAAAATTTATTTATTAACCCTTAAGGATTATTGCATTCATTTTACAAAAATATTATAAACATTTTTTATTCGTACTCTGTTGTTCAAAAAAATATTTTTTACATCTTTTGAAAAGTTTGTCTGAGTCTTTTGTTTAGTTTTGTCTGGTAGTTTATTGTTTAATTTCAGTCCCTGGTTTATTAGTCTCGATTGTCCTTGTATTGTTTTAGAAAGTTGTTTATGATATTTTTTTATTAGACGGCGAACTCTAAATTTGGCGTAGTGGGTTCGTTTGCCCCCAGTAGCTCAATCACAAAAAACTACCGCGTGCTCAAAAACATGCTAAGCATTTGAGCGATCACAATGAACAATAATGAACATGCTTAAGTTATCGCAGCCATACGTCAACGCTCGTGTCTGTTTGTTTTCCTTGTAAATAAATACAGTTCGTTAGCGAAAAATCGGCGTTTACTGTAAAAAATAATACAATATATTGCATTTGAAAAATAGTAAGGAGTGTCTAATACAAAAAAGTAAAAATTAAATTACAATTACTATGGCGACTGCTTTTCTTGACATTTGGCTTGCCAAACCGCCGGCTAAATGCAATTAATAGCATGATAAATATTGAATAAATAAATAAAAATAGCCGTTTTGGAATATTTTCCATATTTACACCGGTGAAATTCAAATATGTGATTGCGCAGCAGGGTTATACGTCGCGAAACGTAAATATTTTGACTTTTAATATTAGGTGTTCGCGGATGTTCCATTATGATCGCGAATACGATAAACGACCATGGTGAGAAATTGTTATCACGTCGCTTATTAGCACGCTGATAGTTATTTGTGATTGTGAGTTACAGTTGCAAGAAAAAAAATCCAAAATTTTTTTTTTCTCTATTGGTCTGAGTATTGTTTTGTATCTTCCTAACTTCCTGCCATTTCCCACAAGCCTCCAAAATAGAGGCTTAGCGGGTTCTTCATTATTATTTTTTAATGTATGGAAGGTAATACACTTACTCTAATACAAATACACATAAACACACCCTTTTGTTGTACCACAATTTAATATGTATGATTTTTATTTAGAAACTTCGATGGTCTGTCTTCAAACCGTATCTTTTTTATGTTTTTATATCATTGTTGGCTGTTTGTTTCTGTAAAACAAATAAATAATACAGAAGTCTAGGCATTAATTTACAGAAGTAGGGCTTATGACTTGTCTATATTTGAGCGTCTATATTCCATCTGTTGATATTTGTGAAATTAAAGAGCCGAAACCTTTAACGCCTGAAAATATTTTTCATTTTTAACACTTTTGTGGGTGAAATAAATCGGCAGAATGTCACCCGCATCGATAAAGGTTTAAGCTCTTTAGCTTTACAAAGATCGACAAATAGAAGAGTTTAAGGAATATTTCATTATTACCCTTATATATATGTATGTGTATCATCTTTGAATTAACTTAATAGTGATGCTTAATAATTTGTAAATATGTATTTTGACTATTGCTAACCGAGATATATAATTATTTATTGATCTGTTTATTAAATTAGATATTGTACTTACCATATATTGTTTTTTTTATTGCTGTTATTATTTCATTTTTATTTTTACTATCAAAATTAATTACTGGATTTAATTATAAAATTATTAAAGAATAAATTAAATTTTTGGATACATGATGTGAACTTTGCTACACCATGCATTATTAAATAACTTATCTGTATTGTTTTTCTTGAAACGTATAAATTTTTATTATGTATTTTGTAAATTGATGTTTCAAAATTGTATAAATGTATTAATTTTAATGTAGTAATCAAAAAAGTCCGTTAATTATTTTAACAATTTTAATACAATAACCAGGCGGTAAGAGTGGCGCAGGGTGATGTCACATGTAAAATAAAAAAAGAGGAAAAAAAAAAGGAAAATTGTTTTGGCATTTTTATATAATGGTAAATAATAAATTAATAATAATAATATAATAATATTATGGTTAATAATATATTTTTTGAAACTATACATTTACTAGTAACCGACCGAAGTTACGGTTTCTGTTTCGTCCAATGAAACGAGTTTAGGCCGCGGTTTCGGTTTCGCCGATAAAATGGCCGTAATTTCGGCTCAGTCGAAACCTGCGGTCGGGATGTTTCGGATTACATTCGGCTGTACTCGGGTGCACCTTTCTAAGATCTTTCATGTAATTCTTTTATAGTTAGTACGTTAAATTTCCTTTGGAGCATATTGAAGAACTGATTAAATTTATGGATTTTATTTATTGAGTATTTTATTTAACGCTTATTTTAATGAACTCGTAAGACTTAACGATAAAAACGCCTAATTTTGGGCGTTTTGAGGTGATTTTTAACTTTAATTTTTTTTTTTAAGAATTATAAAATTTTGATTAAAAAATATATATATATTCAGAGACATCAATAAAGGGCACGTACTGCGTATGTATTATGTACGTTAGTATGTATGTCCGATATTATAAAACTGACCACCCACATTTTCAAGAATCCGATTACATGATTGAAATACTCTGATATATAGGGAATCAAGTCTCAGCTAAAAAGACAAGTATTAAAGTCATGAGTTTTATGTTTCATTACCAAAAACCGTAATCAGGATTATTTTTACTAACCGATTTGATATATGACCGCGCACTTTATATTAATAAACCGTTTTAATTCAAAAGCAAAATGCACTACCAAACAATTTCGGTAAAACAACATTTAAGTGCAAAACTTTACAAGCCGCCCAAAGGCCCAAAGAACCAAACGATTCAATGAATAAAAATAACGAACACATCTATATAATACACATAATCATATTAGATTTTATTTCAAATAAATATTTGCGTTCTTATCATTTATCCAAATATTTCAATTTTCAGGGTATTTTCAACGAGTTGTTAATAATCCACTATTATAAAATGGGAATCAAGATAGGGTATAGTTGTTGTTTGAACCCAAGAGAATGCCTCTTACGGGGAGGCACAGCGCAAACAAAACATATTTAAATATATGCGCATTTTTTAGTAAACTACTACGACTAGATTTGTTGTTTTGTTTGTTTTTTACGGACAGTCGCCACCTGATGCCAAGACAGTAACTCCTTATGCTGACTTGGGCACAGGATGCCACCGTTGAATATTGTTCCTCCGCTGCCATCCTCGACACAACGTGCTGCCGGACGCCGCTGTCTCCCAACAGTCCATAGCCCGAAGTATGTACGTATGATATTCAATAAATACAAACAACGACAAAAAAACGCTCCTATTTTTTTGATAAAAAGTAACTAAGTCTTACGTAAGTAAACTTCAATAATATTTAGAGTATATCTAAATATTTTGTAGACAAGTTTAGACATAACCCTCAAACTCGTTTATTTATCGCAGCTGCTCCAAATTTAATTTACTTTGTCCCCATTTAGATATTTTTAATACAAAATTTTGTGACTTCCAAAAAAAACTTTTTGAAACACTGTAAAATGAAACATTTGTCAGTGTGTAATAAGTTTATGTTCCTTTAATTATCTTTATTTTATTATAATATCAAAATTTTGAATTGGCCAACTATATTATGAAAATCCCTCTCCTACACTCCTCCACTCTATTTCCTCATCCCTTAACCTTCTTACGAGCTCTTTTTTTTCTCATGTCTTATTTAATATATTATTTTTCTCTTTACTGTGTAACATGTTCTCTCATTATATTTGTGAAAAACTTTAACTGGATGTATGTACTATTTTTTATATTTTGTATTCTTATATAACAACTGTTGTTTTTCCTTAATAAATAAAAATAAAATAAAGAATTTCAGTACGATAGTGTTTTTTTTTTAATTGGACTATTTTTTCAAGCAGAAAGTATGGAAATGTGGGTGTTTTATTACATGCCGTTGGCTGGTTAGTCCAAAGGACCACATTTCAGGCATTTTCTCTTTCATTATTTCGTCATACGAAGCGATATAATAAGACGTTCTACACATAAATGTCCACCTTAGAACAGGCTGAGCCATGTTAGATTCATGCTCAAATGCTGTAGTGTTATATGGGTTTCCTGGTAATAAACATGTATGTATATGGATTATTTTTTTTATACAGATGAATGCATTAACCCCGATATAATCCCGAATCCCGAACTATATAGGCATAAAACTGCGGCATGTTACGAGTAGCTATCCGATATGCAAACTAAATTTATGCAGAGCTAATTTATTAAATGCTTGGCGGTAGTATAGTCCGGCCATTGCGAGAAGATGCGTGGAAAGACGTAAGGAAAATTATTGAAAAGTTTCATATTTTAAAAAAATATTTTTTCTTACTTTCTTCTTAAGGATATCAAAATGACATAAACAGACTACAAAGACAACAAAATAAAATATTAAAGTTAGTATATGACCTTCCCTATCTAACTGCAACTAGAGAACTTTTTAAACAAACTAAGCAATTAAATATAACTGAACTTTTTCAACTAGAATCATTAAAATTTATCCATAAATTAGCCACTAATGTAATTGTAGACGAAGAACTAAAAATTGTAGTCAACATGGACATAATACGAGAATATCAGACAAATACAATATACAACTTTCTAAAACAAGACAAGGACAATCAAGACTAATGAACCAGAGACTGAAATTATACAATAAACTACCAGACAAAATTAAACAAAAGACTCGGACAAACTTTTCAAAAGATGTAAAAAATATTATTTTGAACAACAGAGTATGAATGAAAAATGTTTATATTATTTTTTGTAAAATGAATGTAATAATCCGTAAGGGTTTATAAATAAATTAAAAAAAAAAAAAGTGTCAAATTAAAATTATTGCCATGTAAGAAAAAACGCATATTATTAAAATAATGTTTAATTGTCTCATTCCTTCTTTCGTCTTCTTCCTCCGGGCTGAATGTCCCATTTACGTAGGGTCGGTCATCCTAGTCTTAAATCTCTACGTCGGCGTCGGTCTGTCGTGGATCATCTACTCTGCTAAATTCAGTTTCTTGAGGTCTCTCGCAATCGTCTTTCTCCAAGTCTAAACTGGCCTTCCTCTACTTTTTGGTCCTAGAGGTTAAGCACTATTCTCGTTAGGTGTTCTTCAACACGTCACATTACATGGCATATTTTTCCTTCTACAGGAGCTACTTGGTTGGCAAATTAGAACAAATACATATTGTACATAAAAAATTGGAATTTACATAATGAAAAAAAGAAAAAATATGGTTTTTACATTACTTTACAGTCTCTTGAATTATCTGCATTATGTCCTTAACAGCATTCATTTCCGCCGTAGATACATAGCATTCGATTTGAAAAAATCACATCAATTTATTTTACCAAACTAACATTAAGAATACAAGAAAATATTAAAGCCGTTATATTGGAACAACATATCCGACCAGAAAACCTTCGAGCAACGAATCGACATTATGAAGGTATAATACTCTCCAATAGCAAGAGTATTTGCTTCTTGAACATAGTTTAACTGACGTAAATAATGTCGATCTCCAAGGTGATAATTTTCAACTGCATGATTTGCTCTTCCAATCGGCATAGCCAGAAGCAGGTTCGTTCTGGAATCCGGGAGGCAAAAAAGTCTGTGCTCATGTTGTCGGAGATAACTATCAGGAACATAAAAATTGATAGTCTCTAAAACATGCGAGTCCTCGATAAAACCTCTTTTAGCCTAAAAAATGGTTCAGTGTGAACCTATTCCTTATAAGTTGCAAAATATTGGACCCAAGCATGCCCAAGAGGAATGCAGTGGGATACAGCCACTTATGTAAGTTGTCTTAAGCTAGGGTTTCCTAGGACAGCGGTGCCCGTATCTATATGGCCGTAGTGAACGGTGACGCGGTGGACAGCCGTCCATAAATGTTATCAACACCGTTTTTCTAAGAAACCACTCTCTAGTCACCGCTTCGACGGCTGTCCACCGCATCACCGTTCACTACGGCCGTATAGATACGGGCACCGCTGTCCTAGGAAACCCTAGCTTTAAGCTACGGTGACTAGAGTGTGGTTTCCTAGGAAAACGGTGTTATCAACACCATTTAACACCGTTTCCCTAGGAAACCACTCTCTAGTCACCCCTACGACGGCTGTCCACCGCATCACCGTTCACTACGGCCGTATAGATACGGGCACCGCTGTCCTAGGAAACCCTAGCTTTAGTAACATGTTACCCTTCGCCGCACTCCGTACAGCGTACCATCTTACGACGGTCGGGCTATACCAACTACTAATACCGAGTACAGTACAGCATCTATTACACTGGACGGCTGGAAAAAGAAACAGTGTACGTGTACACTCGGTAAATGGGACGTGACATACATGTTTAAACGTCCGTCCACAAGCCAGCTGCTAGTGGTTGCTACGCTATACCGGCAATGCTAGGGATTAGGGAGATATAGATATTAATTATTTGCGACGCGGCGCTGACAACTCTAAATAAAAATGTTAAACGGCCTTCAGGATGGCGGCTAATAATTAAAAATATAATTTAGGTGGATGTCTCAGCAGAGACTGGAAATACGCAGTATCTGTTTGGTGATTTATTTCACATTTTTTTATTAAAAATAAAATATTCGCGTCCTTATGATTTACCCAAATATTTCGATTTTGACACCATTTTCAACGAGTATAAATAACTCACTATTCGAAAATCATTTGATTTTTATCATTTCAATCAAAGACTTTGATTTTCTTAACGGAGTTATTCAGTTTAAACCCACGCTGGGCCAGCGGGTGTCCTGCAATACATATGACAATCCCATTTTCTTATACTCTCCTTCCGTATGTTCTGGAGATTATTATTTATTTGTATATTATGTAGGTACATGCATATTTAATATTCAGGTTTGTGTATTCATCAACTCTTAACAAAATGTATTTGAAATGTTACTCTTCCGGATGCACAATCCGTCAAAACGAACATCTGTAAAGCAATCCTGATAACAGCAATAAAATTATAATTAATTGTAATGTTGACTCTACATCTTGTTTAGAGAATGTACCCCTGAATGTCCCCAGTCGGCAATTGAGATCGTAAAAAAAATAATATCTTCCAACCTTCAATAATAATATGGTGCACTTTAATGCATTATCACGTATGTTAAGATGATATAAAAGGGAAATATCACATACTACGAATACAGATAAAAATAAATTAAATGGATTTATAATAATTGATTGTATTTTCTAAATGTTCTTGTTCCAAGATTGTTCAATGATCTCCCACAAACCATCATTAACATAAAAAATCTTCAAATGAAAAAAAAGAACTGAAGAAATATCTTCTAGATACTTTATAGTGCCTGTTTATAAATAAATTTGTAAAATATGCTCTGCAGCACTGAAACTGAAATCAATATGCATATTGCGGAAAAATATTTTCATACATAAATTTAAAAAAAAATAATATTAATACGCCACTAGAAAAACGCGACATGTTTGGCCTTGATAGTTGTGACGTCAAGATTCGTGACCAATGTTCTAAGCAAATGGTCAAGAAGCATAAATTGTGACGTATTAGGGGCGTGGCCAATGGAATGGACGTTTTTGCGGGAATTTAAAATTACAAATTGAAAAATATTTTTTATGCTACTAATAAGTAACAATTTTTTTTTTTTTTTACTGGACAGTATTTCATCGGCCTTTATTACTTTGAAAATAAAAAAAGGTGATATTTCCCTCTTATGTAGAAAGAAATGCTGATATTGATATCTTTAAAGATACATTAAATAATTATAGAACTGTAACGCAATTTATAAAATCAAATAGTCCCTTATGTAAGTTAGGTAAAGTAATTTGTAATAACCTGTTAGTATAATTTATTGTAATAACTTTCTGTCAATTCAAAAAAACAATATATACAAACTTTTTAAAAATAATTTCTGCATGTTGTGTTCACATATAATTGATGCATAATATCTAAACATAACAAATTGTTATTATTATACAAATGTTGTATGTATTGTTTGTGAACTATAATAAATAAAATCAAAATAAAATAAAACACAAATAAATAAATAATTACATTTAAAAAATGTATTTGGAGCACTAACTTTGTGGTTATTCATTTAAATGAAATAAATATTAAACAACTCTTTTTTTCTACCAACCGGTTTCAAAGCTACACAAGCTAACTTTATCAAGGTATAATTAACTAATGAATGTTATCTAATTTTAACGGTGATTACTAAATATTACATCGAACCATATGGAGCAATTTTGTCGTGTTGTTCTTGTGAAGATGGGAAGTGTGAACTGAAATGGATACGATCTTTAAAACTAGACAGAAGTGGACTACTAGTCTACTCCATATATTTCAAAATAAGATAAGATTTATTAGTTTATTATACCTTTTTTTTTTTTTTTATACGCCTCCACTCGTTTGCGAGTGATTTTGGATTATTATACCTTGATAAAGAAGCTAGAGTGGCTTTTAAATCGTATATTTTTTAAAAAATATTTATATTTTCGAAGGCATTAAAGCGCTTAAGAAAAGGGTTTTACAATTATTATTGCCGTACATATCGTCATGATCGTAGAAGAACGACACATGTGATTTTCTTGAACTTTAAATGAGAGCGATTTAATTATTTATTTTAAAACTTTATGTCACAACTTGATAGGTACAAAAATATATCACTTGATACTTGGGTTAGTTACATACATATTTTTTTCGAACCTGACTAATTAACTTTTCCAAGATCAAATATGAAAGAAAGTCAATGTCGCATTTATCGTATATCCGTCGTTGTTCTACGATCCCGAAGATATTTTTTGCGCATCGGTTTTGCTTTTACGTGTATAGTCTTTAAAATAAAGCTTGATTAGTATGACAGTTGTCAGAAAAAGTGACGACATAACTTTGTAGTAACGTCTAAGGAGTGATTTATATTGACACACGAAAAATCATTCGAATCTGACATGTTAATTTATTTATTTAATACAATGCTTGACATATAAATCAACATAATTATATAAAATCAACTTTAAAACTAAAAAAAAACAAAATAAATCTAATTATTAACGACGTTCTTACAAGG
The DNA here is from genome assembly GCF_059751315.1 of Micrasema longulum. Classification (NCBI taxonomy): domain Eukaryota; kingdom Metazoa; phylum Arthropoda; class Insecta; order Trichoptera; family Brachycentridae; genus Micrasema; species Micrasema longulum. The sequence goes on along the minus strand of NW_028277588.1, from coordinate 199,597 downwards.
TTACGTCATTTTGCAAAAATATAAGAGATGGGACAAATTGATCAATGTAAATCGATCTAATAAAAAATAGTTCATTCGTTGTTGTCCATGAATAAAAGTATTTAATGTCTTTTTTTTAGTAAATAATTGGCTAAAATATATAATAATTGAAAAAGGATTGTGTTTGCGTTTTTATATCAATTTTCGGAAACAGAGCTTCATGTTTGCATGAAAAAACTGATGAAATCGATTTGATCGGTTCATGATTAGTGATCAGTAATTTCCCATCACTAGTGGCATTAGTTTGGCAGCTATGATTTCTGCGATTTAATTTGTTTATCTTTTTCGTGATTTCGCATACTTTGGAAAATTATTCAGCAGTACTTATTAAACTCTGGTCATTTTTATTAGGACTTACGTCATCAGTGTAATCACTAATTAGAAGTATTTGTAAGCAGTCATATTCTAGATTTAGAATGCCTAATTAAACTCCGCATATTTTATATTACAGTACATCTAATAATACCCCCACTCGCGCGCCGGAGGATCAAAAGCGACCATTTAGGCCTACTGTGCCACAATACATGACATGACCATTTATTAAATCACTCCGCTATAAATGGACTAACGTGACGTAAGTGGGTCGGAAAAATCAAAGGAGCTTATTGAACCATATTGTGCGTCGGCGTGGACATAGTACAACTGTTGCGTAAAACTGATCACCGTACCGTCAAGTAGTTTACGATTGAAAAGTTTATATTATTTCGATTTGTTTAATGGCAGGAAAATGCAGTTACCGATCCACCACGATGCCGATTAATCTTCACTTGATTTCCTTGTGAGGGATTTTTATCTGAGAATATCCAGTAATGTTTTTGATTTTTTATATGCAATAATATCGTCGCCGTTCAAGCCAAAGTCACGAACCCAAAAAACATCCTTTTGAGAAATCGCTATTTAAGTTTGGAGACGAAGGAAATATCTAATTTCTGTTTCAAAGGTTTTATGTTCACAATAGGGGCGTGCGGTGAGGTTTTTGATTAAGGAAGCAGTCGCTTGGTACTAGATACATAAATAAAACATGCACCTGTTACTAACACAGTAATTTGAATTAAGTGCTTTGAAATAAACTATAGTCCTTGAAATTTAGCTTGATGAAAATGACAGCTGTCAAACTCATGTCAATAGTGATGGGAAATTACTGATCACTGATCATGTACCGATCAAATCAATTTTATCAGTTTTTTCATGCAAACATGAAACTCTGTTTCCGAAAATTGATATAAAAACGCAAAAACAAACCTATTATAGTGTGTTGAATACAATTATTCACCAAAAAATAAGACATTTATACTTTTTTAGTGAACATTATCAAACGAATTATTTTTTTATTCGATCAAATTACATTGATCAATTTGTCCCATCTCTAACGTTTTTTCAAAATGATGTAACCTTGTAAGAACGTCGTTAATAATTAGGTTTATTTTGTTTTTTTTTAGTTTTAAAGTTGATTTTATATAATTATGTTGATTTATATGTCAAGCATTAAAAAAATAAATTAACATGTCAGATACGAATGATTTTTCGTGTGTCAATATAAATCACTCCTTAGACGTTATTACAAAGTAATGTCGTCAGTTTTTCGTTTTTCTGACAACTGTCATTCTAATCATGCTATATTTTAAGGACTATAAAAAGCAATTTTATGTCATAATTTTAGCATAAAATAGATATATTTCGTACTTCAATATTAAAATACCTTCGTATCAACCAATTAAAGTGCTAAATTTGCTAAAAAAAACACTCATAATATATGAGAAATAAAACTGGATTGGTTTGTTAGAATTGCTTCCATATAGCTAGTAAGATCTCAATTTGCGCGAGCGCGGACTTTGTAAATTCAGTACTGAGAGACCGCCTTATTGGAAGCAACAGAATTACGCAGTTCCATATTTTAGATGCAGCGCGAGCGGGGTGAATTTTACTTTTACTTTACTTCAGTTAGCGCAAAAATGCGCAGGCGGAAAGTTGAATGTTGGCTTGTCGCAATTCAATTTTTTAGAGGTTAGCAATGAAAGAACTTTGAACACATCTCAGATCTTTAAGATTAACTAACTAATATTTAAAACAAAATTGTTGTAGTTACTGAAAATATTAAAGGGTTTTTCAATTAGTGCGGGTAGATTTTGATGGCCCGTGGCGGCTAATTTTGCTTACGTCCAGTATTCGAAACTCTGTATGGTAGCGTATTCATAGGGTTTTTGCTGGCTAATCTTGTAGTCTCTGGCGCTCTGTAGCGGCCTGACGTGTTTTTACTCGCTCCTCAAAAAACAATATTTTTTCTAAAGAAATCTGACTTTCTAAAATCCGTATTCTGTATCAAATAATTTATTAGCATTATTACCTCAGTTTAAGTGAATAAAATAGTTTATTTTGTTTGTACATCCGCGTATTTTGACTAAATTATAAAGTAATTTTCTATCGCTAGTGTTAGTTCAGTTGAGTTTTGTGCGTACTAAACCATCGGATTCGTGAGCCACCGGAACCTAAGACGAGCACGTGGACGGGGATAGCGGACAGAGAACTGCCACATGTTCATCACTCCGCAACTCCGTACCCTTGAGGGAAGTTACAAATACCCTTACTTGATTTATGATATGTCGACAAAATTGTTAACAATTTGTCGATTCTCTAAAGTTAAGGCATGTGCAAAGGAGTCTCTTCATTACCTTACATTACCTACACAACAGACTCATTGCTTCAGTTTAAAAATGTAAAAGAACGCTTAGATCAGCATGTTATCGATATAGTATATAAATATAATTTAATTTCTTCAGGACAAGTTTCAAATCTATTTAAGAAATATAGAGGATGTCGTGGGGGAAGAAAAATAAAAAATAAAAATAAAACAAACACAGTTGATAACACAAATAACACTTTTATTAATCAGATTTCTAAGTCACAAGTCACATATTTAAATAAAGATAAAAATCAACCAAAAACAATTAAACACGTAAAAATAAATAGAAACGCAAACACACCTTGTCCTCTTTCACTTGGTACATGGAATGTACGTTCAATCAGAAATAAAATTGATGATATCCCCAACATAATTAACGATAATAATCTAGACGTTCTTGCATTAACGGAAACTTGGCATGAAGACCATAATTCTGTTACCATTAATCTACTTCGTAGTAAGGGTTTTAATGTTATTGAAGAGGCACGGAAACCATCCATTGAAACCGTTCATAAGAAAAATAATATAACATGGACGAACCACGGTGGAATTATTGTACTAACAAAAAATCAGCTTAAATTAACAAAAATTAAAATACCACTCTACACAACTTTTGAATGCATTGGCTGTAGGGTTAGCGCAGGCAGCAACCATTTTACCTTAATCACAATTTATAGACCAGGTTCTAAAGCACCACCTCGGAAATTTTATTCGGAAATAAAATCTTTACTTGAATGGGCCATCACTCGTACAGAAGTAACATACGTAACTGGAGATCTGAACATTCGTTTCGACCGCAAGACGGATTCAGAATCGGTTCGTTTTAATGCACTTTTAAGTGATTTCGATTGTTCACAAGAAGTAAATACCCCTACACATGATGCGGGAGGTACACTTGATGTTATAATACGACGGAATTGTGATAAAAAAATCACAGTTTTTGTAACAGACATCGGACTTTCAGACCACAGATTAGTGCACTGTAAAATTAATATCCAAAAACCAACACCAACTTACAAAACACTCGCATCAAGGCCATGGAGAAAATTAAATTTAGAACATTTTAAATCCGAACTTCTGACATCGTTGATTGGTCCGGACATTGACCGTCGCTCAAACGACGTCGATCAATTGGTTGGGTTGTACAATGAGGTACTATCTAACCTGATAGACAAATATGCACCATTTACTACGAAAACTATTCGAAAAAGGAAATCTGATGCATGGTTTGACGAAAATTGTCGACTCAAAAAGAAAGAGCTAAGACGTCTAGAACGCAAATACAGAAACACACTGTCAACTTTGGACCGATCAATATGGTTAGATATGCAAGCCTCTTATAGGACATTTATAAAAGAAATAAAATCTAGTTTCTGGTGTACAAAAATCACTGAACAGAAAAAGTCTCCAAAACAACTCTGGCGAAGCCTTCAATCTGTTCGTGGTGACTGTATAGCAGAGACATCTAACACAAGCGCTACTGCCACTGATTTTGCCGACTTTTTTACAAATAAAGTCGAAAAAATAAGACTGGCGTGTAGTTCAGCGAAAAAACCTGTAATTTTAGATAATGCCCTTCAAAAATTCAGTAAATTTGAACCAACGTCTATAAATGAGGTTAAAAAAATTGTTGCGGCATTACCCAACAAACAATGTATATTAGATCCGATGCCAACATGGCTTTTGAAAAAATGCATTAACGTATTAGCTCCATTTTTAACAGATTTATTTAATACATCCATGGAGCGCAGCATTGTTCCGAGAGCCATAAAAAAAGCAAATGTAACTCCACTTTTAAAAAATTCCCAACTAGATGTGGAAGATCTTTCCAGTTTTCGCCCTATTTCAAATCTTCCCATCGTATCAAAAATACTAGAAAAAATAGTTTCTCACAAGCTCGTTAACTATATCGAGCGGAATTCTTTATTTTCGGTAAGGCAATCGGCATACCGACGTTTTCATTCCACGGAGACGGGAGTGATAAGAGTACTGTCTGACATTATAACGTCGGTGGACTCTGGTAATCTGGTGTTGATGGCTCTTCTGGACATGAGTGCTGCATTTGATACTGTAGACCATAATATTTTGCTTGAACGTCTGGAGAAAACTTATGGTATCCGTGATCAGGCACATATGTGGTTCAGTTCATATCTTAATAAAAGAGAATATGCAGTCGTGTTCCAGGGTAAAAGCTCAACCAACTTTCGGGTGTCTACAGGAGTGCCTCAAGGGTCAGTACTTGGACCACTTCTCTATCTCCTTTACACTAAAGATATAGAGAACATTATCAAAGAATGTGGATTGTGGTCGCACTGCTATGCAGATGATACGCAGATTTATTTTTATTGCAAACCAGGCGAGAGAAGTGTGCTTGTCAATTTAATTGATGGATGCATCAAGAAAATAGGAAACTGGATGGCTGAAAACAGACTAACATTAAACCCATCAAAAACTGAACAACTGTGGGTGGCTTCAGCCAGACGACAGAATTTGATCCAGGATACGGCTCTACCCAATGTAGGGAGTGCCGTTTTACCCACCGTTAAACTACTGGGAGTTTTACTCAATTCTGACCTATCTCTTGACGCTCAAATTAGTAGAACGATAAGTTCATGCTTCTACCAGCTGAGACAAATTAAATGCATACGCAAAAATTTGCCGGTTGATGCTGCCCGTCAATTAATAAATGCGTTTGTAGTGTCTAGAGTCGATTATTGTAATGGTATCTATGCAGGTCTACCAATGAACAAAATGACTCGCCTACAATCTGTATTGAATGCCGCAGCGAGACTTATTTTCGGAATCTCTAAGTTCAGTCATATCACTCCACTACTTCGGGAACTACACTGGCTACGTTTTCCACAGAGGGTCGAATACAAACTCTGTTGGCTTATGTATAAGTCACTGCACAACTCGGCTCCGGAATATCTAAGGGAACTATGCATTCCAGATGAACTAGCTGACAGGCGTCTCACGCTTAGATCAGCTACGTCTACGGCGAGAGGAAAAGTTATTATACCTCTACGCAGACAGCGCACTAAATTTGGTGAGCGCGCATTTGCGGTCGCAGGCCCTATGACATGGAATGCTCTCCCAGCAGAGGTGCGAGGCTGTGAAAGTGAAGTGATGTTTCGGAAAAAACTTAAAACCCACTTGTTCTCTAAATCATTTGAATAAATCCGTAGCACGTGACAACAAAATAAATTATTTTAATCAAATTACAAATTTAAAGCTTCAATTAAATTAACTTAACAGTAGAATCACCATGTAAAGCGCCCTTGAGGTATTTTATTACGAAAATGGCGCTATATAAGTTATCCACAATAAATAAAAATAATCTCAGTCTCAAGGCTTTTTGAACATGAATAAATTATTCTGTTTCGTCTCAAATAACAGTAATTTGTTAACCTAATGACTAGCTTTATAAACATTAAAACATTCTTAACAGCATGATAAATTTACAATATAAATAAAATTTTCACTAGAAATATAAATAAAATTATTTTCAATTATGAAATTGACGGTAATTGTCTTGTCCGGAAAAACGAGCTCACAGATTTAGTTGTGATTATGGATGAAAAACTCTTATTTGATTCCCATATTCAGACGTCTATAAATAGGGCTTACAGAAATCTGGGCTTTATTATACGCACCACTCAACCATTCAAAACAACTGCATCCCTCAAAATCTTATTTAATGCATACGTTCGCAGCCATCTTGAGTTTGCATCTGTTGTTTGGAATCCTCGATATACAATTTATATATCACAACTAGATAAAATACAGAATAGATTCCTAAAACTTCTGGATCGTAAATCTCTTACATATTTTGACTCGTATGAAGACTCTTCTTCCTTTCATAGTTTAACTTCCCTTACTAAACGTAGAAGAATTTCTGATCTGTCTTTCCTCTTCAAAATTTTAAACAATTTTATCCATAGTCCATATCTCTTGGAGCGTATTTCAATCAATTGTCCCGTAAAGTCAACACGACAAGTTCATTTTTTTAATAATTTATTGCCCAAAAAAAATTATGTTCAAAACTCATTTATTTATCGTAGCTGCTCCAAATTTAATTTACTTTGTCCCCATTTAGATATTTTTAATACAAAATTTTGTGACTTCAAAAAAAAACTTTTTGAAACACTGTAAAATGAAACATTTGTCAGTGTGTAATAAGTTTATGTTCCTTTAATTATGTTTATTTTATTATAATATCAAAATTTTGAATTGGTCAACTATATTTTGAAAATCCCTCTCCTCCACTCCTCCACTCTATTTTCTCATCCCTTAACCTTCTTAAGAGTTTTTTTTTTCTCATGTCTTATATAATATATTATTTTTCGCTTTACTGTGTAACATGTTCTCTCATTATATTTGTGAAAAACTTTAACTCTATAGTTTTACTCCACTTTTATTTATAATTATTTTATAAATTTTTTACCAGTGACCGGGTTTCGTCGTGACGATGCCGGTCACTGGTGAAAAATTTATAAAATAATTATAAATAAAAGTGGAATAAAACTATAAAGTATTTTTATTATTATAATTAAAATGCAGTTCCACCAAGAAATGTCAGTAGAAAAACGCAATATATTTATTTTTTATATTTTGTATTCTTAAATAAAAGCTGTTATTTTTCCTTAATAAATAATAAAAAATCATAAAATAAGCTGTTTTAGAAAATTATGTAAGTAAAGACAAAACAAAAGAGGCATTTGAGTGATGGTCTGATGCAACTCTAATCGCAACTGCATTATGCATTGTGCGATATGGTTACGGTGCTTGGCGCAAGGTCGATAGCCTTATCAGGCTCGTACCGGCAACACTAGGGGAAACGAAGAGAACTTGGTAATATTCACTAACTTGGTGATAGACACTAATTCGGGCATAGTTGCCAACTCGGTGATAGTCGCTAATTTGGTGATAGCTGCTTACTTGGCGGAAGTTGTTAATTTGGTAATTGTTGCAAATTCGGTGACGGCTGAACGTTGCTAACACGATGGAAGTCGATAATTTTGTGATGTTTGATAACTTAATGATATTTGTTGGTATGTTAACGGTTTTTACGCCGAAATATTAAAATATCTTTCTTATCAACCTTGAAATTATCATAATTTTAGAAAAATTTATTTGTCTTGAACTTCCACGCATCTAAAGTTCGACATCCAGTGTTTTCATTGTTGTTTTCGTGATATTCAACTGTTTCACAAAATATATTCTATATGTATTCATCATGATCAGCATTCCCCTTTTTGCATCCACAGGGCACTGTATCGGTAAACCAAATGCAGTGTATTTCGATCATTTGATAAGGTAAAGTGAACAGTCTTGCGCTTCAGGCGCCAGTCCAGAACATTGAAATATTGCAGTTTTACAAAAGACTGAATTTCACCCCTTAGGGAGTCATTAAGACAAAATATAAAAGAGATGGAGAACATTTTAGAGAGGGGAATATAAATATAAAGGGAGGGCGGCCTCCGTGGTGTAGTGGTTCGGGTTCGATTCCCGGTGAGAACGCAAAAAAAAAAGGGATTTTTCTCAAGCCTGGGTGTTATGTGATATTCACCACTATAATTGGGCCTCCTGGCCTGTTGTGGTTCAAAAATAAAATTTAAAAAAAATAAAATAATAATAAAATAAAAGTCTAGGCATTTAAAGGGAAAACCGGCCAATAACAGGTCATAAGCCCTGTAAATGCCTAGACTTTCATATTCTCTTCTCTAAAATGTTCTCCATCTCTATTGTAATTTGTTATTGCAGTTTTAACAAACATTAAAATAAATATTTCACGTTCATACTGCCAGGAAACAAACCCAGGACTTTAAGAACGTACCAACCACAACACAACTAGGCGGACTTATCCCCCCTCGAGTCGAATAAGTATTCGTAACACGTTATTATGGAAATTAAACGCATCCATTGGATTACTATTTTATTTATTTTACACTGTTAAAATGTATTGATTCCTGAATAAAATAAATAGATAAAAGCACTTCCTTAAGCTAGGGTTTCCTACGAGAGCGGTGCCCGCATCTTAACGGCTGTAGTGAACGGTGATGCGGTGGACAGTCGTCGTAACAGTGACTAGAGTGTGGTTTCCTAGGAAAACGGTGTTATCAACACCATTTAACTCCGTTTCCCTAGGAAACCACTCTTTAGTCGATGTGACGACGGCTGTCCACCGCATCACCGTTCACTACGGCCGTTAAGATGCGGGCACCGCTGTCCTAGGAAACCCTAGCTTTAGCGTAGTCGTTACATTTTTTTAAACCCAGGATACCTAACCTCGTCTCCAGTTACCACTGTTTACCCTAATTATTCCATTGGCTGATGCATACTATTCAATGTTAGTTGGTGATGAAGAGAAGATAGGATGTTGGATGTTCCCGGGTAGAAACCGGATATCCGGACGTGCATACACAGGGAAAACAGTTTACATATTATATGCCATACTTACTAGTTCTTTGCTCGATGTTATTATTGTGTTTTTTTAAATTATTTTTATTGTTAACTTTTTAAAATCATTCCTATATTGTTGAAATTCCACTTGTCAGTGCGTTTCAAAGCTACAAGACTTTTTGTGATGTTAGCTATCATATTATATTTATCATATTTTGTAAATGTTATCAACTATCAAATATCTAAATTTGATAAATGGGGTCTAGAATTTCAACCGTCCATGCGCTCAGTGGCTGCAAGACTTGTTGTTATCTTACTTCTATTATTATAAATTTGCTTTTTTTTAGTTTTAAAATATAACTTATGCTTTAAACTACACTGTTAAATAAAAAAAAATAAAAAAAATGTAAATAGGGGCTGGATTTATTACTGTCCATGCGCTCTGTAGCTGCAAGACGTGCTTTGATATTTATTTATTGTACAGCGCCCTTGAGGTGATTTTCACAAAAATAACGCTATATAAATTATCCAAACATATATATTATCAATCTTTAAAATACAAATGTGAACATTGGTGACAAATAATTATAGAAAAAAAAATATACATAAAATACGAATTCAAAAATTTGTAAAAGACAGAAGGTTATTTAAAATTTCAGGCCCCGATTGCAGTGGGAAGTTAGCAAAATAATCTTAGACAATATTTTGATTTGAGTTTGTCCAAATTTTTGTAGGCAAGGACTGGATTCAACTTCCTGGGGAGCTGTTAATATTAACATATAACAACGGAGATGAAGAACCTTTTAGATAAGGTAATAAAGATGTAGCCTAGTATGTAGGTGAAATAATTCAATTAGATAAATTTCACACGCATAAATAAAGGTGTCAGCTCTTTAACTTCACAAACATCAACAGATGAAAGAATTGAAGGAATATTGCAGAAAGATAATGATAATAAATAGATGCAGAAATAGAGGAAGACCAAGAAAGACATGGCATGACCAAATCCGACATGTCAAAAGTCGGAATAATCGTCGCGCGTGCATGAGAGGATGTATGAATGTAGAAGAAGCGAGATCTGTATGCAAAGATAGAGTGATGTGGCGTTCTATCCTCTCTGCCTACCCTTACGGGGAAACGGCGTGATGGTTTGTTGTTGTTGTTGTTTATTGTAAAAAAACAAAAAATAAAAAGATAAAAAAAATAAAAATATGGGCAGAGGCAGGGGTATTTCAATTTTTTTTTAAACTTTACAACTATCCTCCTATAATAATGCATAAGACTCTGCAGGTATTATTCTGATCGATTATTATAATCAATCTCACGCTTCAGTGACCAAAACACTTCAGTAACCGAACTTGAGGCATAGTGGAAGAAATGATGATGATAAAAAAACAACAACAATGCATGTTTGAGAGAAAGCAAACAAAAGTGTATTTACAAAAAATATTTTTTAAATGAGGATCTGTGCTTTGAGCATTCGGTTCATCGAACGCAAAGGATGCAGCAAAATGAAAATTGGGGAAAATGAAGACTAAATAAGAGCGACTAAGTAAAAACAAACGTAAATTAATACATTGTCGCTGAACACAAAAGCTGGCAACAGAAGAGAGCTTTTTGTTAAGTGTTTTTTTTATGTAGCTGAATTTTTTATAAAACGGGGGAGAGAACTAATCATGTGGAAAGCATAAAATCTACATATAAAATAATATTAACATATTACAACAGAGATGAAGAACATTTCAGAAAAGTTAATATAGAAGTCTAGGCATCTACAGGGCTTATGACCTGTCATTGGCTGGTTTAAGTGGCCACTTTACACACTGTGTAACATTCACCATTCTGATCTTCACCATTCTTCAATCACACGAATCTCACCCGCATAAATAAAGGTTTCAGCTCTTTAACTTCACAAACATCAACAGATGAAAGAATTGAAGGAATATAGATGTTCAAATGTTCGTTGTTCCAAGATTGTTCAATGATCTCCCACAAACCATCATTAACATGAAAAATCTTCAAATGAAAAAAAAGAACTGAAGAAATATCTTCGAGATACTTTATAGTGCCTGTTTATAAATAAATCTGTAAAATACTCGTATAAATAAAATAAATGTAATATAAACCTGTCATAAAAAAATGTGTCCCACCGAAAAGTCCGTAGACTTAGTGGGTAACAAATTATTATATGTATTTTTTAATTATAAAATAAACGCTGCACTGCAGCACTGAAACTGAAAATATGGGTAGAATGGTGAATGTTACACAGTATGTAAAGTGGCCACTTAAACCAGCCAATGACAGGTCATAAGCCCTGTAGATGCCTAGACTTCTATATTACCTTTTCTGAAATGTTCTTCATCTCTGTTGTAATATGTTAATGTTATCAGCTCCCCAGGGAGTTGAATCCAGTCCTTGTCTACAAAAATTTGGACAAACTGAAAATATTGTTTGTAAAATAATACATAATTCGGTAATAACAACTAGAGGTTTATTTATTTATTATTAACGGACTTAATCCATTCAAAAAAATGATATGAATATGAAATATATATGAAATATATTATATGAAATACGAAAAATAGAATATGTTTACAATTTTTCTAAACATGTTTAATTACTGGTTACCGACGAAGATATTTTAAATTTTCATAGAAATGTACATATTTTCGTACCTAAATTTTACTTACTGTCTCGATATGTAATAGCGGCCCAGTGCCTCGATTATGAACACTCTCTTCTTCTGTATATATCGAGACGGTATACATAATTTCTGTACTATCTGTATCTTACCTCGGTATGTTCTACCTACTTGCTATATCCACATCATATGATCGAAATAAGCCAATGAATGACCGCTAAAAATTAGTCCGCGTTCCTAACGTCATTAACATTAAAAATAGTTCTCATTTATAGTTTAAATAGGCTTCTGTAATAAAAAGTTCTCACTTCAAAGCGATTATAAACTCCAATAAATCCCAATTCAAGCAAAAAAATGCTCGCTTGAACATGATTTTTATATGACTTTTAACCATTGCCAACACGATATGCTTAACGATCGTCTGCATTTATCTACTGAGGTAGTACGTAGCGATTACAAAGCTGGCTCTCGATACGTTTTTTTATAAAGATAGTAAAACAGATGGAAAAAATATAATAACTAAATTTATTTTTTACAGTGGAAACTTTCTAACTATAGGACAGAACCTAACGAGATTATTTTTGCATCTAGCCGCTCGTTTCTCATAATCTGACAGTAGTCGGAATATAATTCGATTTCAAAATTAACTTATTTCTCTCTCATATTTTTAATAGGTTTTTTAAAGAAAAGTGCCAACCTAAAACGCTTAAAAAATAAAATAAATCGTTATCAAAGAAAAAATTGCTCAGTGGAACAAAATTTTTGTCACTTTCAATGCGTAGATAAAAGTATTGAGGGCTTCTAGACCCGTCTAGAAAGACATGGCACAATCAAATCCGACAAATACTTGAAGATAGACATATCAAGACCGGCGAGCGTGCATAAGAAGATGTATGAATGTAGAGGTCTGTATGCAAAGACAGAGTGATATGCCGTTATATCCTCTCAGCATACCCCTACGGGAAAACGGGCTGATGGTTTGTTGTTGTAGTACAGTAGTTTAGTCGTTATGTCGGTTTATTTACATACAATCATCGTTTTACAAATTTTGTTTACTTTTTACTCATTTTTTTATATACCTAGATATTTCATAGTTTAATTAATATCTGTGTATTATAGATAAAGTGATGAGATTCTTTGAATACCTCCATCTAATATGGAAGGATTGAACTTTTTCAACAGATAGTAAAAGTTTATTTTTCATATTACATACGAGTATTATTACTTCACGATAACGCGCAAGTTTGCATAATTCATTAGCAAGACACCAAGAATAACTCGTTTTTGTAGTGATGTAAACCAAACATGATACAATTTTTACGTACTTCGATTATGCACATAATAATGTGTTTGATCAGTTTTTAATATTTAATCAGCTGTAATTTTAAAACAAAGAAATGTAAAATAAAAGCGAAACTAAGTGTGATGCTTCTACTTCATTTTTTCCAGATTGTGACTTAGAGTAAAGTGACTGAGAAGAGCCAAGATGTCGATTTCCGTTAATATCTCCATTGTACTTCTCCTAGTTCTCAACTCTTTCAAGACGCGTGGAGATATTCTGTACGAATCGAAAGGTCTGCAAAAATACGTACGGCAAATGGCAAAGCAGTTCATGGACAATCCGGAGGACAGGCACGATATTTAGGATAAATATGACTTCATTATCGTCAGCGCAGGAATTGCCGGCTGCGTCCTCGCTAATAGGCTAACAGAAGAAGCAGACTGGAATGTCTTGCTCATAGAGGCGGGGGCTAAAGAGCCCTATGTTACATAAACAAACTCCCCGCGAGAACAAAAAAGTGGTTACAAACGGTAAGTTTTCGTACGGAAAATTCAAATATATTCTATGCTGATACTAAATTAGATACTGTATACTAAAAAAAATTGCAGGGTTCAGTCTCCGTTTCTCATACAAAGTAAAGAATTCGCCATTTATTCTCTATTTGTGTTAATTTAAAGCAACCCATCCCGTTTATTCAACTTCCGCCATTGCAGTAGCAGACTGTCGAATTATAATAAGGAAAACTTTTCTATGATCTACAACCCCTGTATTGAATTACTTGTCGCTAGATAGGCTCCTTAGGTTTGTCGCTTGACCAGCTGGACACGCAAATCGCTAGGTGGACCGCTACCGCAGTCGCCACCGCCTCAGGCCCGCAGCGTGGACGGCCCTTAACATGGTGCAGTTCACGGACGCCAACTGGAGGTACGAGACCACTCCTCAACCAGACTCGTGCCTGGCCTTCGGAGACAGGAAGTGCAAATATCCGAGGGGCAAGGTAGTAGGAGGAACAAGCACTATCAATTACATGATCTACGTCAGGGGAAACGGAAAGACTACGACAATTGAGAAGCCATAGACAACACTGGCTGGGTGTGGGACAGCGCCCACCGTTACTTTAAAAAGTAGAAAACTACAAAATACCCAAGTGCAGAAAATCTAAATACCACGGAAGAAGCGGCGAAGTTAGTATAGAAAATGCGGCATTCATTTCCGAATCAACTAAAGCGTGGGTCAAGGCTTCGGAACAGGCGGGACATAAACTAAATGATATCAACAGACCGAGGCAAGCCGGAACGGCCCGGCAAGAAATAGGCCCAATCTCCATGTCATCAAAATGAGCCACGTTTCCAAAATACTGATCGACGAGTCGAATAAAGCTCGCGGGATACAATTCGTTAGATATAACAAATTCTACAAAATAATGGCGACTAAAGAAGTTATACTGTCGGTTGGGGTGATAGGGTCTCCCCAATTGTTAATGCTGACAGAATCGGTCCAAAGAACCACCTTATCAGTTTGGGAATTAAAACGCTCAAAGACTCCAGAGTATTAGAGGTTACAATTTGATGGATCACATAACAGCAGGAGCATTAAAATTTACCACCAATACTCCCGAAATACCCCGCAGTACGCAAACTCTTCTTGAAAACCCAAACTACATTTTTACATGGTTAAACAACCATAAGAGAATCGTTGATATACCTGGCGGATCAGAAGCAGTCACATTTCTAGATTTAAAAAATCCAATGGATAAAAATAACTGGCCAGATCCAGAAATCATATTTATTTTAGGATCCATAAAATCTGACCCGATGTATAAAGATTCTCTGGGGATGTGGGACGATATTTACGACAAGGATTTTGCTGATTTGATGGGCGGTAACTCATTTACAGCCGCCCCGATACTTTTGCGGCCAAAATCAAAGGGGAGACTGAAGCTACTGGATAATAACCCCTTCTCTCATCCAGTCATAGAGCCGAACTACTTTGCTCACGAAGATGATATGAAAACCCTGATAGCCGGTGTTCGAGAGGCTATACAAATATCCAAACAAGAAGCTCTAACATCGTACGGAGCCAAATTGGCGGATAAACCATTTGAGGAATGTGTACAGTTCGGATACGACACAGACGCCTACTGGGATTTTTACAACAGGTATTTCACTTTTACCGTTTATCATCCCGCGGGAACTTGTAAAATGGGACCAGAGAGCGATCCTGATGCGGTGGTAGACCCGAGATTGAGAGTTTATAGAATATAAGGATTGAGAGTAATTGATGGAAGCATAATGCCACAAATAACATCGGGGAACACAAACGCTCCAATGTTCATGATAGCAGAAAAAAGAAGCAGATATGATCAAAGAAGACTAGGGAGAGTATGACATATTTGCGTGTATGTATATAATTTATTTATGAATAAAAGATACTGTTTATATTTTACACTTATCTTATTTACCAGCACTTATGTAAATAATGCGAAAGTATATTATATTAGTTTATAAATAATCTTAAAAATGAAGAATATAAGGGAAAACGTTGTACCCATAGGCTAAAGGTTACCAAATCAAATTAAGTATATTCTTTATACCAAAGAATTTTACAGTCATTTCCTTTGGTCAGGTCGTGAAATATATTATAATACACAATGATGAAACACTTCCAAAAAAAGAAGTATCAGAACTGATTTCATAGCGATGGGCTTGAAAAAGATTCAAATATGTGATTTCAAAAGATTAAAAAGATCGTCTTTCAGTAAAGAGATCTTCGAGAACATTATTGTTCGGGAAGAATAGGCCGAGATGTAGTGAGAAGAACGTAAAGACACATTATCTGTTAAGAATGGTGGAACAAATCGCTGTAGGACTGTAGATAAAGTGAGATTTATTTCTAAAGAAAAAGGGCTCTGTAAAAGACGCTTAAATTTACTGCATAAGTTCGATAACGAAAATTCATTCTCAAAGTTTAAGAACGCGGAATACGTTACATTAAACACGTTTGATTTCTTACAATTTACACAATAATTTAAATTTTGGGCCTTTTTTCGACTGGTTGTAAATATCCATTTTAAAAATAGAAATCAATGGAAAACCTCGAACTATCTGATCCACAGTTCGGATATTTTAATTGGCAAAGATTAAACGAGTAAGTATTCAATTAATGTATTGATTGAATGCATTTAATCGGCATTCATATTGCATTTATAATAAATATGAATGCAATAAATATAATAAAATGCAAAAATATATAATAAATAATACTAAGAACCTGAAAAAATTCAAGATACATAAAATTTCATTCCAATTTAAAAACCCCAACATTACGGGTGGGTAAAAAAAAAACATAGACAGATTGTAGACATTAGGCAGAACTGTTGTGAATTATTGTTAGAAAAATAATTAAGGGTTAATGAAGGTATAAATATTTCAAACATAAAATGGTTAATACGAGAAGGCTTTTTTTATCTAGCTCCAATACGCACAGTTTGCGTAGGACGTTGCAATGGTTAACGAATCCCAATATTGTGCAATTGTACATATCAAAATAGAAACAGTGTGGTGTCTAAATGCTCTACGCAATGTGGCCATGCACTTCAAAATAACAATTGAGCAGAAATATTTGGAAAGGGGGCATACGCAGATAGGGGCCGATTCCATGCATGCCACTATAGAAAAATGTTTAAAAAATAGGAATATTAATGTTCCCATAGATTACTATGGTATCTGTAAGACAGCCCGGAAAAATCCACAGCCTTGTGAAGTTCAGTATTTAAACCCTGATTTTTTAAATCTTTAGATACAACACAGTTTCACAAAACAATTCGTCGAATACTTTGTGTTATATGATTTATAAATAAAATAAAATAAATAAAATAAATAATTGTAAAACAATGAATATCGGTCCCTCGTATTGTATTTTTGCCGTGGTGTGACATGGGCCGATCAAGCAATATCACGCAGTGGGCTCGTGGTTTGCACGTGCACAGCGGTCCAGTCTCCGTGAATGTACGGTTGTCATGTGAGATAGACGATGGTAAGTATCGTATTGTTACAAACACAATACCTATGCTCGTATATAATCTCACCTTGAAATATTGTAAGACGATAAACCGTATAAATTTTGAGAACAAACTTACTAACCGCCTCTTCGCTGAGAATCGCCTACATTTGGAGGATATTGCATTATAAGTAGATTGAAGAAAAAAAGAAAATCGTGAGTGTGTTACTTTAAGGGCCAACATAAGACATAATAATATATGACAAACCGGTTTTATAAATTGAGATTTAACAACTATGTTTTACAATCACTCGATGTAGTTACTAATAACTCAATTATATCCGATCGCTTTCTGACTAGATACGTTGTGCTTTAAAAGTTATAACAGAGGGGAAAATTTATTTTTAGAAGGGAATACGAAAGTCCAGGCATTTACGGAGCTTATGACCTGTCATTTGTTGGTTTAAGTAGCCACTCTACACACTGTGTAAAATTCACCATTCTGCCTGCGTTTAATCATCGGAGCAGAGTCGGAAGATTTGAGGAAATGTGGATGTTTAAACAAATGCAGAATAATGAATGTAACACAGTGCGTAATGTGCCCACTCAAACCAGCCAATGACAGGCCATAAACCCTGCCTAGACTTCCATATTTCTTTCTCAAAGTAGTCTTCCTTCCCTCTCAATTGCAATAAATTCTAATCTTAATAAAACTCCCTAGGGAGTGAAATCCAGCCCTGTCTACAAGCATTTGGACATACTCAAAATATTGTCGACGTTTTGCTTTATTAAGAATAAATAAATACACTTTATTTAAGATAAACTCTTAAAGATTATTAATTTGTACAACTTGATAATTTATTATATTGTGACATTTACTAATACGAAACTACGTATTTTGCTCCGAGGGCAAATGTTGACTTCTTTTTACGCGAATATTAATAAACTTAAGAATTAATTCCACTCCAAAAAAAAAAAAATTAAAAACCTTCTTACACAAATTCACAAAATAACCTGTTGACGAATTCGGAATGAAACTGTTTATAAGCCCTAGATAATTTTAACTATCTCGTAACACATGTTTATTGGTTATCAACAGGAAACGGAGACAACAGGAAACGCAGTAAATGTCATATTGACTTCAATAGAGAATAGTCAACTGAAGTTAAACTCTTGTGAAAAATGTAAAACCAACAAAATTGACTCGATTGAAAATATTTCACGTAATCGGAAATGTTCCAAATATTACAGCGACCTAAGCAGCGAACCTTTTGTGATGGGCACTACCAACAGTTATTTACTATACTAAAAAAGGGACTCACGACTGTACAAAATAATAATTGAGGATTCTTTTTGCATATTTAATATTTAACTGTGGATTAACGAAACCAAATACCACACCAAAGGTGAAACAACCTCTTGTGCACGGTGTGGCATTGTATACGGGGGGGAGCAAACATTCAAAAAGTGATTTGTCACATAAATACAGAGCTCGAAAACTAAGGAAAAACTTGTTTTTAATAACACTTATGAATGTATGTATTATGGGACATATTTTAAATGGGAAAAAAACCCGTTTTGTCCGGTGCAACTACAACTAAAATTTTTCGAAAACGATTAAACTAAGATATTTTTTTTTATATATACAGGATGTTCTTTAAACCCTGTCACATCCGAAACCACGATGATCAGCATATTTTAAAAAATATTTAGAACAAAGAATTTTTTTTTAAATAAAATATTTAAAAAAAACAAATGGTTGCTTACTTCTGCAGGGGAGAAGTGAGGGGAGCGCGGCGCAGTATCAGACTCCCCTCTTCCCCCTTCTCGTTTACCCCTGCAGATGTAAGCAACAATTTGCTTTTTTTGATATTCTATTTTTTTAAATTTTATTCGTTCTAAAAAAATATTTTAATGTGCCAATATGCCTTCTTGCTCATACTGATCATCGTGGTTTCGGATGTAACAGGGTTTAAAAAACACCTGTATTGTATTATCAGCGCTATGATTTTTTTTAAAGTTTTATATTTCTGAAATAACTCCGCGTGTGACGTCACAGGTTTTTCTCGGTCAGCTCTTTTGATGGTTCGTTTACGGTAAGCAAACCGGATATCCTTCTCAGCTCTCATATCATTGATTGGTTAATATGAACCAGTGACATCGTTCAAAGTGGTGCGTTTTTATTAAAATATTTTTTCGTACATTTTTAAGAAACTTTGCAGTACAATTCAATGCTGTAATTTTTACCGCGCGCAAAAACAAATAATTTTTGTATCCAATTTCTCATTGGCATCAAATCGTCGGGACTGTAGAACGACAGATGTGCGAAAAATACGACATTGACTTTCTTTTATATTTGATATTGAAAAAGTTATATAAAAGCTTTTTTTTCCAGGTTTAAAAAAAAACATATTTTACCCAAGTAGCAAATGGTATCCTTTGTACTTGTCAAATTGTGACATAAAGGGTCATATTAAACAGCTCTCACGCAAAGTTGAAGAAAATCACATGCGTCGTTGTTCTACGATCCCGACGAAATATGCGCGTATAAGTCTAGCAAAACCTAGTAACTGATTTTACAAGTATAAAATCCTTTTTTTTCATAATCGAAAATGAGTTAAGTGCTCAGGTATTGAAATACTGTGAGGATAAATATTGTAACATCACTTACTTAATTTTGTCTGACATTAATTTTTTTGTTTTTTTACAATAAACATAAGAGGTGAAACAGAGTATTCAAAAAATAAAGCATAATTACATAGCAATTAAATACACATTAATAGTAAAAATAGTAAACAAAAATCCCACAAAGGCATGGCCTGTTCGTGGGTATACAAGAAAATGATTATGAATTTTTGCTCCTATAATAAATAATGGACAGTTATAATAGTTATAATATTTTTGTGTAACATAAGAAAGAGAAAATAAAATATTCTGTAAAAGATTATATGGTTTTCGACTTGGCAGCACACATTAGTCAGCACCAACCGGCATTAGTCTATAGTTTATATTTTGAGTTTGGTGTTTTCGTTGCTATTCCTCACTAAAAGTACTTTAAACATTAAAAATCGACTAGATATTTCAAATACAACAAGAATCATATAAATATGTCAACAACTTTGTTTTTTACCACTAAATTTTTATTATTTCTTTTAGTCCTCTCCTGTCTAGCTTCGAAAATATTGATATCAAATTACCACCCTTGTAAGGAAAAAAAGACTTGATTTATTGGGTCCACGTGTAGTATTTAGTGAACATGATAAAAATAAAATAGGAATTAATTCATTAGTTACGTAAACCTTGACGAAGAAGCTTGTTTGCTTTGAAACCGGTCGGTGGAAAAAAAAGTAGTGGTTAAAAACAAAGTTATTTATTTTACTTTTAATTCTTTTAGAATTGCTTCTAGAAATTATATATTGCTTTTCTTACTATTATGTGTCATTGTTTTTGAAGATGTTTTAAAATCAATTTTTCAGTGTCACTATTCTTAAAGATACGGTACGATATTGCCATATACGCATATGTTACGAGTAAGTGTGCAGACTTGGGTTTTTTTAGTAAATGAACATGCTCTCAATTCTAAACAGTAAAAAAATGCATTTTTCTCTTTAGTTTCTTTGTCTAGGGCGTGTTTTGTTCTTTTCGCGTCACTATTGTCCGCCATTGCAGCTTGCAGCGTTCCATTATGAAAACCTTTGTCTTTAGCTCGCATTTTGATTGGTAAAAACGCGGGAGTATCATCCGGTGGGTCCTTTTCATAAAGAAAGACGCTTTTTGATAGACGATCGCGTCTCATGCAATCCTAGCAGAATAATAGCGGACAATTTTACAGTGATTTACGCTGACCATCGGAACACTCAAGGTAATGAATCAATGTTCCAGCATCATTTGAACGATCTTCACAAATATAATGAGGTACATACGAGTAATTAGTAATTACTACTTACGTAAAATCTTCTTAGTAGAAAATGTGGCATAGTTACCTGAAACAAAAAAGTTAATTAGATTTCAAATACCTACAAGTACATTAGTAAATAATATATACATTATTTTTTTGTTTTGTTTCTTTTTATTATTTTACAATTTTATTTTTGTGTTTATTTTTTTACATTTAAGATAATGTTCCCTCTCTGGACTATCATAAATATGCCGAGGGAAACACCAACCGTTATTTTTATAACCTGCCCTAAATTAAAACACAATAAAATCGTAGAAAAACTTACAAATAAAAACCCTGAACTTAAACATTCAACTTTTTGTACATACATGTACATGTTTTACACTGGCGGGCTTATTGCTAAACGAAAATTTCTTCCAATCAACCAATAAAATAAACGATGTTATAAATAAAATATATTTATAAATATTATGCAAGTTTCTAAACGTAACCGAGAAAAATATTTAGTATGTAATTATTATTAATAATGGCTTTACACGGCCACAGTCTAAAAAATATAAATAGTGAATATGTAAACAAATGAACGTAATTTGAAATGAATAAAAGTTTTTTTTTAAATACATACAATCAAGAAATGTGTATATAAATCAATTAAAATCGATATTAATCGATACCAATAGTCTAATTTAAACCTGGGTTATTGAGAACAACATTTCCTTACATTGAATTTTATATTTTTATTCGATTTAAGTTATTTGTTGACAATTATCGATGGAATTCCATTGTGAAGACATAAAAACCCATTAAAGATGCCCATTAGAGGGTGAAATCTCTGATTAATAAAATAAATAAGTGGAAGTGTATCAAGTATTTTTAATTTGTAACTTATATTTAAATATAAGTTTTTACATAATTATATTTTTATTTTTACTCGAATACACATTAGCAGCTTATCTTTTAAAATGTCTACGTATCCGGCTACGGACAAAAAATTGCTACGAATAAAATAAAATTCAAGTATTTTCAGCAATTCTTAGACTGAAATGAGGCGTGAAATGGATAATGTGCTTGCGGTACACAGGAAACCGACCTCCTACGATTATTATGAAGCTAAAAGAAAAAATATTTATTGGAATGGATTTATTATTAATTTTGAGTGTTAGATAATATTTTTATCTCATCGAGGAGTGATCGGGTTCCGTGGGCGCCGTGGGCGGACGCAGAGTGGCTGCGAAGTTTGCAGTCGCCGTAAATAATTAGCATCAGCATAGTGTAAATAATAACTTTTCGATAGCATTATTTACTGGTAAAAATGATAATTTAATGAAATGCTAGGCATTATTAATTTTTACGAGGATGCGCGGTTTGACTATTCTTTATACAAACATATTCCGGTATTTTCTTCCTGGACTATGGCACTAGAACGAAGCTTTGTTTACACACTACAAATATCAACCATTGGCGAATACCAACCAACCATAAATTGTCTTTTATAAGAGCTAGGACTATCCAAAAACCCTTAAAGTGCCTAGATTTTTATCTGCCGTCTTCGGACGTACGGTATACAAAAATGCAAATATGATAACTATTTTTGAAAAAAGCAAAACGAGCCGTTAGAGAAAATTTCTTTCATAAATGAAATAGAAATGTCTTAGGAAATATGACCACATTTCTGATTATCGTAGGCAACTGAAATGTCTCAAAATTAGAAAGCGGAGAGACTATCACTCCCTCTCACTTCTGTTCAATGTACTTCATAGTCCTAACGGCCCTATACACCTCCGTGAAAATTTTTAACGCTTATCAGTTTATCTCTTCGTTCCAATTCTTAAAGCACTCTCTTAATACCCATCCACAATTCCTCTTTCTTCCCTTACTCATATAGTGTCCATGAGGCTCGACTATGGAATCATCTCTCATCCACCATCAAAGATTTTTTTATATTTTTTTTTATTGAACGCACAAAATACACAATTTTACATAGCCACAATTATATGTTTTTTTATGTCCCGACTTGTTAGAAAATTCCGTGTTAAGTCGGGACTCTTCGATATATAAATCAAAAATAGTTATTTACATATTAAAACAATATACAAAATCTACAAAATAATAATAGAAAAATAAAAATAATCAAAATTTATAATACATGTCGAAAATGGAATCAAAAGTTATATAATAATACGTATGACAGTGATGACATACACATATACGATATACGTATATGGATGTTACTACAGTGTCTCTGTTTAAATCACGTCTCAAGAAAAATCTAATTTCTCTTCCTTAATCTCTCCTTTCTTTTTTCTTTTTTTCCCATTGAGTAATAGTATTGATTTAAGGTAATTTATACACAATTACATTTATTTCAATTTTCATATATCTTAAGCTTTTTTTTTATCTTTATTTTCTATCGAATATGTTTTAAATTGAATTATAAAAATACAACTTTTATTTTATTGGTTGGTTGGGAGAAATTGTTAAAAGTCAATAAGCTCGCTAATGTACAATTAACATCGGTTCAGTTTTAGGGTGAGGAAAACAGGAATACGAAACCTCTGTTTAGTGGATTTTAGTTATACATAATCAATCTGACGTGTAGTTGTCTTTTTCGCACAGTACTCGGGGAGGCATCTGCAAGAGAGTGACAGAAAAACGGTATTCCAATACCTATTTATCAACCGCTCTTCTCCCCCATCAGCATTTACAAAATAATGCCGTACTTAGCAAGTAGACAGTTAGTTAATAGCATTTGTTAACAGAAAACAGACCTTTTGGTATGTCATACCATTGTTTCATAAGTTATTTAGAATCTCAGACGTCTATGTCATTCTAATTCTATTAAAAGTGTATTCCGCTCTTGTTTAAATAAAATTAAAATTTCTTAAATTTTCAATTTCATAAACAGCTTTTCAAATTAAATGGTTGGTGGTTTTTTGTTTCTTTTAAGCGGTAAATGGCGGCCCCCGTAGTGTAGTAGTCAAGACGCTTGACTCACACGCGGAAGGTTCCGGGTTCGATTTCCGGTGAGAACACCAAAAAAAAAGTGATTTTTCTCAAGCCTGGGTGTTCTGTGATGTTATTCAACACTGTAATTGGGCCTCCTGACCTGTTGTAGTGCAAAAAAAAATACAATTCATTCAAATCTTATAAACGATAAGTTTTCATTGAATAAAAATCGTATGTCGTATGTTTACTTGGTTCACCGACAGCCTTAACATAGGCTTATTCAACATGTGAAATTTAGCACGCAGCAATAGCAATTCAAATGCTGCGCTATTCAGATTCGCGTGCTAGTAAAAATTAGTGCGCATAGAATGCGATAATTTCCATTACCGATGCGGAGCTGTTTATTAGCGATTTGTGAATGAAATCCGAAACGAGCGCCGGAAGCGAACCGAGAACGAGATTATTCTTATTTCTTATTCTGTACGCTTCTGACTGAAATCGCCGCTATCGTCTCTGCCAGGTGATAATGTTACTAAAGGTATAGGAAGTGAGCTACTCTGGAAAATTGGAACCAAACTGACAGGGTCAAAACTCCTATCTAGGGCCCTCAGATAGTCGATTGAAGGAATACAGATGTTTAAACATAAAATTATGAATGTTACAGTGTGTAAACTGGCGACTTCGGCGGCCTTCGTGGTGTAGTGGTCAAGACGCCTGACCCACAAACGGAAGGTTCAGGTTTCGATTCCCGCGAGAACACTAAAAAATATGTGATTTTTCTCAAGCCTTGGTGTTCTGTGCTGTAATTTACCACTGTAATTGGGCCTCCTGGCCTGTTGTGGTGCAACAAAAAAAAGTGAAAATGTGACTTAAACCAGTCAATGACAGGTCATAAGCCCTGCGGATGCCTAGACTTCTATATTCCCTTCTCTAAAACGTTCTTTTCTCCGTTATAATAAAATATATTTGTTTACTAACCAAAAACACAACATACTATATACTACATAATTTATATAGATGTGCATAAGATTTGCCTAATATAAGGTAGAATTATTCTGCAAGACAGATTTGGGGATGGTCATCGTCATTCCCCTGCTCGGAAACATGAATATATAATATAACAAGGGCAAGAAATAATAACATTGTCAACATTCCTCCCTTTAACACAACATTTGGTCCAAGGTGAAAGGATTATTTTTCTGCTAAAATGTTTAATATGCTTCGCCATAAAATTAAATTAACTGATAACAAACATTTCAAAGGATAAATAAAATCTGGCTGCAGAAAATTAGGATAGAAGAAATAAAAAATATATTTAAATGGCATGTGAAACATGTCAATTAAATTACTCTTATATTTTGTGCAAAAAACATTTAATTAGGTAATGATAAAAACACTTACACGAAAAAAAATTACGTAATAAAATAATAAATTCAAACAAAAAAACGTGTAGGCTTGGCCATTTATAAGTTATTTAAAAAATTTAATAAATAAATAAAAAATTTAAATGTTATGTTATTTATGTACAAATCAATTAAATGACATTATACGCGTTTTAAAAATACAATTCTATAAGTGATGTCCCATCTCTGTTGCAATCAATTTCTTTTCATGT
This sequence comes from Micrasema longulum, assembly GCF_059751315.1. Lineage (NCBI taxonomy): Eukaryota > Metazoa > Arthropoda > Insecta > Trichoptera > Brachycentridae > Micrasema > Micrasema longulum. The sequence continues at coordinate 174,095 of NW_028277588.1, read as the reverse complement.
TCCCAACCGTGTCACCAGTCAAAATGTGATTTTTTGATGATTTGAATTTATCAAATCTTCTAAGAGCAACTTTTGTTTTTATGGCCCAATGTCCAGAATGTGTAGATTACTCAATTCGTCACACAACTTGGATTTTTTTTGAATAGATCTTCCGGCTCTTCGTAGATCTCTCCGCCATTAACAGTATGGGATGAAGAAGAATTGGCATGGGTTAGGTCGAAGTCTTATATCGAGCTAAAATTGGTATAACAACGTAAGCTACATTTTTAGCAACTTGCATTTTTTAAAGGAAAAGTGTTCCTTATTTCCCCCCTTGCACAAGTGTAAAAAACATCATAGCTCTTTAAAATTCATCTGCCACGTTTAACGATATTTATTTTTATTTATTAAAAGAAAACAACAGCCATTATAACAAAAAAAACAATGTTTACTAATAAACCAAAATTATAGGCCAATTATAGTTTTCTATGTATTACTCCGAATCATTCCATTCTAAAAAAAATACAAATATGTTGACATATTATTTTTAAGCTAAACAAAACAACGTTACCGACGACAATGTAGGCGGTTACGCGAGCTCGCGCCACTGTCAGAGTTATAGGCAAAATCGCGTAACCGCCACTATCTTAAATGCAGAGGGTATTATGAAAATTTGGCTATCATTTCAGTATTGGCAGTAACCTACCATTATAAATTCCATTTACCGAATTATTAAAAAAATTATGTATGGAACAAAAATATAAAAAAAACCTGCTGCACAATTCACTATTTGTCGTTTACGTTGTTCTGCCGATTATAGCTCGATATGTTGATCATGTTTGTGAATATATTGTATACCATTATTTTATTGCCCTTATTTGTCTTTGCTACTTAGTTTTATGTTATTTTTGTTCTGTTTCTTGTACATACATATGTTTCTTCATAATACTTGTAATTGGCTTAGGCCGTATATTCAATAAATAAATATATCAACAACATTTTCAGTTTGTCCAATTTATTGTAGACATATACTGAATTTCGTTCATTAGGAAGTATCAAAGATTCCATGTTATAACAAAGATGGAAAAAAATTTAGCGAAAGGAATATTGAAGTCCAAATTCTAAAAAGCACGGCAAATTATCATGAAATCTTTTAGAGAATTTATATCTTTACACCCTCTGTAACACGGTTAATATTTTAATGCAAAAGGGAGGGAAAGTAGGAGAAGAAGTTGAAGGAAGGAGAAGCCGGGGTAGAATCCCATGTAGATGGACTGACCAAATAAAGGTGGCTACGGGGCTAAAATTTGATGAGTCAGTTCGTCGGGCTGAGGACAGACTGGAGTGGAACAGACTAATCAGAAGTGTCCATGGTGATCACGATCCTCAGCATTGAGGGACCGGCTTGGAAGAAGGGAGGGAAAATATTGTTTAAAGTAAATGGAAATCTAGGTAAGCTTATGACCTGTCATTGACTGGTTTATCTGGCCACATTCCACAATGTGTAACTTATTATAGAGATGAAAGACGAGTGATACTTTAATCTACAAATTTGGAATATCCAGTGACCGGTTTTATCGCTTTCGCGACATCTTCGAGACTGGTATCTTTACTATGAAATTCAATGTATTTATATATAATGTGTTATTTATTGTGTAACATTTACTCTTCTGCCTATGTTTGAATAGAAATAATCATTTAATTCTTCCATCCATGAGTTCAAAATTTACTTCTTTGAACAAACATAGCTAACTCCAAAAACGCCTTCAAAAGTGTACAGTGTGGGTAGGTAAAAGGTAGTGACTGACTTAAGCAAAAATTTTAGCCGAAACTGAAACTAAATTCCGGCTTCTGTTCTAGTTTCGGCCGAAATTGGAACTTATTTAAATAAGTTAAGGTGATTCTAAACGAAAATATGAAACCAATTATTCATAGATGGATCATTTTTTATTGAAAAATGCCATTTTTACGTTTATTTTCGATGGAAATTTTACAAAACTTGGTTTGCGGAAACTTTACACTATATTGATTGTAACAAATACCATAACAATATTGTAGAACTAATATTGACTCCATATATATGTTCGGCATACTAAATGGTATAATCGATGTTCCATCATTACTGGGACAAGTAAAATTCAATATTCCGACTCGTAGATTGAGAAACAATGAAGTACTGTTCATCGATCAGCATAGAACAAACTATGGCCTAAATTCTCCAATGACCCGCCTTTGTCGTATTCTTAACTCAAGACAAGATCTGGACTTTTTTGGTTTGAGTTAACAACGATTTAAACGGGCACTAAATAAATAGTCCAGATCTTGTCTCGATGTCCCTTATGTTTGTCAATGATTCTTTCTTTTTTTAAAAAATGTTTTAAACTATTCTTTTATTGAAATATTTAAACCTTATAAATTGTATACGTGGACAATGTCCGTTAATAAATAAATAAGTAAACAATATAATTTAGGTCTTTTTTAAAAAATGGTGTACGAAACAAAAAATAACTTATTTTTTATTTTGTGCACCATTTTGTATTGGCCGAAACTGGCCGAAACCAAAATCGAAACTTCAGTCGGTCACTACAAATGATTATGAATCATTTAGATCCTGTCTACATATATACCCCCTCGACCACAGTATGTTTCTAATCTAGGCGAGCTTATGACCCGTCATCGACTGGTTTCAGTGGCCACTTTACACAATGTGTAACATTTACCATTCTGGCTATGTTTGAACATGAATAATTATTTAATTCTTCCATCCATGAGTTCAAAATTTACTTCTTTAACTGCACATTGCTGACTCTAAAAACGCCTCCAAAAGTGTACCGAGTCGTGGGTGGGTAATAGGTAATACAAATAAGCGGGTTTGTAGGCATAGTGTCGTATCGCGAAAATAAACAGAGGCGCATTACGCTGGAGGAATAAAGTATCCGCCACTCGGATATTTGGAGGAAGGAAAATTGGCAGATAATCTGAGTGACAAACGGCTGGCAGGTGTCTTCTCACATCACCGCTGAAGACACAACTGGGTCGGATTTAGAAATATTTTGTTTCAAAATTAATACAGTAGAACTCCAACTATCCAAACTCTGACTATCCGAATCGCTGATTATCCGAACCGCTGTCAGAATTTCAGAAAAAAAAATTAAGACGGAAACGTACTGCGATTCACAAAATAACGACTTGGCTGCCCGAGATGTTCAGCAAGCAATGACTTTCATTTACAGTACACTACGTACATACTGTAATAATGTACAGCACTTGTAACTACGTTTAACGTGTAAAAGTGTTGCCTTTTCATTTAAACAATTAAAAACTCATTCTTCATTTTCAATAATTAATTTTCATTTAAAAAATAAATATATTTTAATTTTATTTAAATACTTAATATACATATTCAGTTTACGAACATATGCATAAGGGCGGGACATATTGCTATAAGGCGATTTCTGACTACCTACCCAAACCGTTCAATTGGAGAAAATCAGTGGTATATGAACATATTGTTGGTTTATTAATAATTTCTTTATGGAACAAAATATTTATAAAAATACATATATTTTTTAAGAAGTATAAATTGACTTAATATCTGCACTATACTATGAAGAGAGGAGAGGGTAAAGAGGGAAGGAAAGAGGGAGAAAAAGACCCCCCTTTCGGAAAAAATAAAATCCGATTTTTTTACTATCCGAATAGGGTCCGGTGACAATTGATTTGGATAATTGGAGTTCTACTGTAAGAGGATATGCGGCGTAGAGCGGTTTGACAAATAGGTATTTGTATATTGTTTTACTGTCACTATCTCGCAGATGCCTCCCCGATACTGTTCGAAAATGACAACCGAAAATTGGACTGACCAAGCCTATTTAAAATCGACAAAATCGAGGTATCATAATTCCATTTTTCACAACCAACAAACTGATTTAGTTTTTTAAATTTTGTTTAACTACAATAAACAATCATTATGAATTTTCACTCACAAGCTTGTAACACTGGTATTTTTATTAAAAAGTTATAAGAGTGTCAATTGTTTACGTTATTCCCTTTTTCTAAATAGATAGCCATCAAACACACTTCAAAAAGTCTAGTGTATGTGGCCGAAATTGTTAGTAGAGATATTTTGTCTCTTAGCCATCGATATTTTCTATCTGGCATAGATCACAAACAGACACAGTATGTTTCATAAAAGTTTCAAGTGCCTCTCTGGTCGCGACACATATCGAGGGTGCGTTAAGTTGACGGAGTGTAGAATATAGAGGAAGGAAGTAAGATGGAGACGGGAAAGATGAAAGAGGAACATGTGGCACACATCCGATCTACCCACACCCCTGGGTACGTATTCTGATGGGAAGTTAAAATTTATCTTCTATTTTATCTACAAAGTAAAATAAAGATTTCTGTATGACAAATGAATATGTTTACATTTTTTTTCTAAACATGTTCGATTACCGGTTACCGGCGATAATACTTAGAATTTTTATACAAATTAACACACTTTCATACACAAATTTCAATATTAGTTTATACCGTCTCAGTATATACCAATAAAGATAGCCATTCATAATCGCGGCCCTGAAAATAGTACACCTACACTGAACGGTTGAATGGGTAGGTAGGAAGAAATTGCCTTAAGGCAATTTGCCCGCCCTTATATGTATATTTATTGTATATGTATATAAAGTGTCAAATAAATAAATAAACTAGTAAAAATAATAACATTAAATATCTTATGAATCTGCAATTACATATTGAAGTGATTTGGTTCATATTTATTAAATAACTACATATATTATAGTAATATAAAATAAATGTATTTAGTTAATGTGCGAAATAATATAAATGCCAATATTAGTAAAAAAAAAAGTATTTGAAGCACTAACTTCGTGGTTATTCATTATAATAAAATAAATATATTACAACTTTGTTTTTAACCACTTATTTTTCCTATTGATCGGTTTCAAAGCTACACAAGTCTTTATCAAGGTATAATTAAGTAATGAATTTTATCCTATTTTATTTTAACAGTGATTACTAAATATCACATGGAAACATATGGAGCTAATAAGTCAAGTCTTTTTGTCATGTTGTTCTTGTAAAGATGGGAAGTTTGAAGTGAGGGATACGATCTTTAAAACTAGACAGGAGTGGACAAAAGTAAATATTGTTTATTTGGTTATTTATTTCTTATTATGAATTGCTTTTTTAATTTCGAAGATTTCCAAGCTGTCTAATTTCAACATGAAGAACTTTTAATCCAGTATCTTTACTGAAATGATGATTATCAGTTTGTTTACGAAAAGAGAAAAAAAAAATTAGGCACCTTAATTGTTCTTTTACTCTAATATTTAGTTTCTTTTAGTTTTTCCAAAATATATTGAATCGCAATCATTACAATTCAATTCGTACCAGATTTTTTTATATTTAGTGACTTTAACTTTGCGTTTTTTAAGCAATCTTTCCATATTATTAGTTGTGTAAAACCAATATTGGTAATTAAAAATAATATCGTTTATTTTGTTCAATCCAATAAAGAAGCATAAAATTATGGGAAATTAGGGTTCTAACGATACATAAAAATAACATATTACAACTGTTGTAATGTGTTAATATTAACAGCTACCTAGGGGGTTGAATCCAGTCCTTGTCTACAAAAATTTTGACAAACTCAAAACATTGTTGATAATAATGATTCGGGCGTTTCTTAAACGCGACCAAAGAAGGTGCATTTACAGTGATAAGATGGTTCATTTCCGGGTTCGGCACCTTAAACAGAAAAGGAATAGTTCTTTTATCAGGTATGTCGATGAACGAAGGTGTTCTCTCCTGAGATAATAATAATAATAATAATAATAATAGTAATAAATCTTTACTAACCATAATATGGATGGCTGAAAATAGACTAACACTTAACCCATCTAAAACGGAACAACTATAATGGCTTCAGCCAGACGACAGAATTTGATTCAGGATACGGCACTACCCGATGTAAGGAGTACCGCTTTACCCACCGTTAAACTACTGTGAGTCTTCCTTAATTCTGACCTTTCTCTTGACGTTCAAATTAGTAGAACGACAAGTTCATGCTTTTACCAGCTGAGACAGATTAAATGCATACGCAAAATTTTGCCAGTTGATGCCGCCCGTCAATTAATAAATGCGTTTGTAGTGTCTAGGGTCGATTATTGAAATGGTATCTACGCAGGTCTACGAATGAATAAAATGACTCGCCTACAGTCTGTATTGAATGCCGCAGCGAGACTTATTTTTGGAATCTCTAAGTTCAGTCATATCACTCCACTACTTCGAAAATTACACTGACTACGTTTTCCACAGAGGGTGGAATACAAACTCTGTTGGCGTATGTATAAGTCACTGCACAACTCTGCTCCAGAATATCTAAGGGAACTCTGCATTCCAGATGCTGACACTCCACTAGCTGACAGACGTCGTACGCTTAGATCAGCTACATCTACGTCGAAAGGAAAAGTTATTATACCTCTACGCAAACAGTGTACTAAATTCGGCGAACGCGTATTTGCGGTCGCAGGCCCTACGGCATGGAATGCTCTCCCAACAGAGGTCTGAAACTGTAAGAGTGAAGTGATCCTTAACATTCGATGTTCGTATCAGATTCTGGTTATTTATTTTGTAGCGAAAAAAAAACATCTAATATTAAATAAATAAAACACGACGTATCGCGTATGAATACTGAGAGTAAATACAATATTTATTATATTCGGCTAAGTCTGGCGTCAACCTGGCCAAGATCCAAACCCGAAACGGCGACCGGAGATGAGTTATGGCGCATGGGAGAGAGAGGAGACGGAGAACAGTGAAGGTGGGAATTAGAGCAGTGGGACACAGAGGAAGTCGCATTGACCTGTTGTTGGACTAATTATGAGCGACTAACTGCCACTGTCGCCGGGGGAATATAATTGCAACCAGCGATTCCGTAATAGTAGCGCAAAGCTTAGAGATATGTATTTTTGTTTTCATCTCCAAGGACGAAGATCCATGTTACATAGGCCGGCTTTGCACAATTAAAAAAAACGAATTCTGGAAACGTCTCATAAAAATAAATATAAATAAAGTTTTAATAAATTGTTAAAAAATAGTAAACGTGGGCATCTTTGGTATAAAATGTGAAATGCAATTTCAAGATCGACCGTGCTGCTGTCAAGCCAAATTGTTCCAGGATTTTTCGGTATTAAATACAACTTTTAAACGATAACGCAAAGTAAAATACTGAATCAACTTTCAAATGATTCCTGTATCAACCTTCCATTTTATCAAACAATTTTTTATTTTGTTATAAAATTGAACTTTTCAACAACGTTTTCAATGTTCGTGTAATCTTGACCAACGTTGCTGTTTTCTAGCCAAATTTTTCTAGACCATTTTTGATATAAAATAAAACTAACTAACGGTAAGCCGTCGCGACGTGAAATTACAAAATTGACCACTACGAATATACTACAACAACAAGAAATCATTACGACGTTTCCCCGGAGGGTTAGCAGAGATGATAGAACGCCATATCACTCTATATTTGCATACAGACCTCGCTTCCTCTACATTCATACATCTTCTTATGCACGCACGCCGATTATTCCTACTCTTGACATGTCCATCTTTAAGTATTTGATGGAATTTATCGTGCCATGTCTTTCTCGATCTTTCTCGTTTTCTGCCTCCATCAATATTCGCATCGTAGATCCTTTTAGCCGTTTTTTCAATATAAATAATATCATAAGTCGGATAAAAATTCTAGTGATTTATAAAATTTAAAAAATATTTTTTTGGGCCACATGAATCTCACCCACATAAAAAAAACAGCTCTTTTGCTTCACAAAAATCATCAGATGGGAGAGTGGAAGAAATACGGAAGTTCAAACAAAGGTGGATGTTGCGCAGAACACCCAGGCTTGAGGAAAATCACATTAAACTTTTGTGTTCTTAATCAAATCCGCAACATTCCGTGCGTGAGTCAAGTGTCTTAGCCATCACACCACGGAAGTCGCCAAATATGATAAATAACATAAATATATTAAAATGAATTAGTTAGGTGTACACTGATTTTATTTTAAAGTGTTTCAAATACTTTTTTTTAAAGACAAAATTTCGTGCTTCGTTAAGAAAAAATCGCATATGGGAAGTAAAATAAGCGTCTCAGAAAGATAAAGAGCATATCGGCCTCTCCTTAATATAAACATATTAATAAAATATATCGTTATATTATTTCAGTGACAAAGCAGATATAATGGCTTGCAAGCACCAATGTCCTGATTGTGTCGCATCGTAAACTGGATCTGGAGTTTTTTGGTGCAAGTCTTTCTAGATTTAAACAATCACTAGGATATTTTATTTATTATATATACGGCCTAAGCCAACTGCAACAGTTAATGAATAATTATACAGGATGTTCTTTAAACCCTGTCACATCCGAAACCACGATGATCAGTATGGGCAAGAAGACATATTAGCATATTTAAAAAAATATTTAGAACGAAATTTTTTTTTAAAAATAAAATATTAAAAAACAAATGGTTGCGTACTTCTGCATGGGAGAAGTGAGAGGAGCGCCGCGCAGTATCAGACTTCTCCCTTCCCCTTCTTCGTTTTACCCCTGCAGAAATAAGCAACCATTTGTTTTTATAAATATTTTATTTTTGTAAATTTTATTAGTTCTAAAAATTTATTTTAATGTGCCAATATGTCTTCTTGCTCATACTGATCATCGTGGTTTCGGATGTGACAGGGTTTAAAGAACGCCCTGTATAAATAAATAAATATTTTTAAATAATCCTTTATTTACTTTATTTTTATTTTAGTTATTTATATAGTATATACGGCCTAAGCCAATTGCAACAGTTACATGAAGAATTATATATACAAGAAACTGAACAAAAAGAACATAAAACTATGTAGCAAAGACAAACAAGATCTTGTCTTGAGGTAGTACTTATTATTTAAATAATTGTCTAAGCTTTAATTTTCTTTGGTTGTCTTTTATTTTCGTTATACCTGTATAAATTATAAAAAAAAGAAGAAATGTATTAACTGTTGTTAAATGGACTGAATAAGTCTGTAAATAAATACATAATACACTATAAAAGGTGTGAAATGCCCATATGCCCATGCTAGAGAAGAGAGATATTTATTTTACATACATATATTATACCCGAAGAAGTCATTGAGAAGAGAACGTGGTAGAAACGAAGACAGACCGACGCAACGGTCCCTCGAGCGGTCAGTGTACCGCTAGGCCAGCGAGTCAAGATGCTGGACACTGGACATCACAGAATACAAGTCATAAACCACTCTATAGCGTTTTATGGAATAGCGTATCACAATGAAATAAAATCGTATCGGATCCGGTATAAACTAACATCGATATTTATGTACGAAAGTGTGTATATTTGTATGAAAATTCAAGGTATCTTCGTCGGTAACCGGTAATTAAACATGTTACAAAAAAATGTATACATTTTATATTTTTCATACAGAAAACTTAATTTTACTTTGTGGATAAAATCGTGGGTATACTGGCAAAAAACGTCTACTCGAAAATATGCGGATTTGACTTAATGATGCAGTTTTGTAAAGTTTTTAACGCTTTACAAACTGGCGAAATACACTAAGTCATATTAAATTTATACAGCGTAGATCAGAGTCTCAATCTCAATCATTAAACTGTTCAATTTAAATTTTAGTTAAAAGGTAAGACAAAGGACCTTTTCACACGTGCCACGCCAATCCACCCGGCGCGGTAATTTTACCGGGTTCACCCTACAAAAGCGATGAACGCGGTATAATCGCGCCGGGTGGATTGACGTGGCATGTGTGAAAAGGGCCAAAGAGACACTATGATAAGTTCGAAATAATTTAACAATATATGTGATTCGAAAGCAAGAATAAAGTGATAGCTAATATTTTTATACAAAATACAACAAATTAATATTCTTGTAATGGGTGGAATAAAATAACACGATTTTGCGTTGAATGTAATTCGGAACACCACCTAAACTGGAGTAAAGCGGTTGCATCACTTTCTCTACACACTGCATAAAATACACGATGGTAAAAAACCGGTGGGAACCAAAAATTAACAGTAAATATCAGTGACGAATGGCGATTTTATTTACAGGTAAGCTATAAAAAAAACATATATTTGTACCTACATAGGAACATAATATAATTGTAAGTAATATATAATATAAATTGATATTTTTCTGTGATTCTGTGTGATACAAAAATTCTCATCCATGAAATCAACTCAAACGATGTAACTTCGTGATATATTATATAATATAGAAATATTATCTATTACTTTAATATATAATTAATTAAAAAATAAATAAAAGATACCACTATGAATTCAGTCGATATTAGGTATTCAATTGAAATGTCAACTGGCCGAATTGTTCTTATAATTAATAGTGCTAAAAACGGCCGCGTGGAGCGCTATATGTCATGCAATATAACGCATGAAAGTAATTATGGTCCTATGTTAAAAGTACCATCTCAAAGAAAAATAGTCCTTAAGAAACAATGTTTGAAATACTGTTTTCCAAATCAAGAATCTGCAAATAATTTGTGTAATCTGCAAGTTTAATTTATGAGTAAAAACCCGCACTGGGGTTAAGACATTCAAAATATAGTATACTTATTTGCATGAAAAAATAAGCTGGAATAATCGGCTAGTTTCTTAGCTTACCTCAGGCGCTGGGCGCGCTTTATTAAAATTTATATTTACATTAGGATAAAAATACAAACGGTGGAAACGATTTAAAATAAATGGTAATTATTTTTTTGTTTTTCTGTAAATAAAGTTACAATTAGCATTATTATGGTTAGTAAAATATAAGGGTAAGCTGCGCATAATCGTATCTATACACGGTTCGCCCCAAGTAAATATGCTATTGAAATAATGATAAAAGAAAGATAATTTAACACATAAACATAATTTATTTTAAGGAATTTTTGAGACTACCGACAGTGATTAGTTTTGTCGAACGCATTTTCATATAAGATATATGAGTTTTTTTGCACCAGGACAAATTAGTACTGTCACGGAGCAAATGGTTAACTTAATTTTATTTTTGTAATATGAATAGTTAAGTGATAATATCAAGTACCAGTCCCGTAGCTCAATTACAAATAACTAACGACGTGCTAATAAGCGACGTGATAACAATTTCTCACTATGGTTGTTTATAGTATTCGCGATCACAATGGAACATCCTTGAACTCCTAATATTAAATGTCAAAATATTTACCTTTCGCGACGTATAATCCTGCTGCGCAATCACGTATTTGAATTTTACCGGGGTAAAAATGGAAAATATTCCAAAACTGCTATTTTTATTTATTTATTTATTATTTATTTACTATTTATGGCATTATTATTTATTTACTATTTATGGCATTTAGCCGGCGGTTGGCAAGGCGAATTTCAAGAAAATAGTAATTGTAATTTTATTTTCCCTTTTTTGTATTAGATACTCCTTATATTTTTGGAAATGCAAAAAACAAGCCTTTTTTGTATTAGATACTCCTTATATTTTTGGAAATGCAATATATTGTATTATTTTTTAAAGTAAACACCGATTTTTCGCCAATGAACTGTATTTTTTTACGAGGAAAACAAAAAACGAACAGACACGAGCGTTGACTTAGAGATAACACACGCGTTGACTTATGACTGCGATAACTTAAGCATATTCATTGTTGTTCATTGTGATCGCTCAAATGCTTAGCATGTTTTAAGCGCGTCGATGGTTATTTGTGATTGAGCTACAGTATTGAAGGAAATAAAGAAGAAGGAATTATTGCAGTGCAGAACCAACCAATGTTAAAACTAATATTGTAGGTCAACGCTAAAGGTAATCAAACCTGGAACTTGATTTACTTATTATTATTTAGCCGTCGAATCAGTAGTTGATCAAATAAATAAGTGGAAGTGTACTAAGTACCCCCTCTCTCGTTCAGAATTCTGGTTCTATTTCACACAAAACTGTATTCTTAATTTGCCGGATAGACAAACGTCAGACAAAGGGAAAATTTAAGTTAAATACTAATTAAACGGTAAAAATGATTACCTATATATCTACATTTTCATGATTTTCCGAATGTTTGAGTTTGCTGTTAACAATGATTACCTATGTATCTACATTTATATGATTTTCGGAATGTTTGAGTTTGCTGTTTACCATATTGATGTGTCATATATTTAAAAAAATATATATTATTATGTTTCAGATCCAATATAATATTTGTGGTGATATACTCGTATGTCTGTGTTAACTAATTACTCCTCCCAACTCAACACAGGACTTTTAGTCCCACGAAGTTGGGACTTATGTCTCCAAAAATGTATAGCAAACTGTACATTTTTTCCACGATACTTCTCTTTGTATTTTACAGAATTTTAAAGACTTTAAAGGCCGCAGGATTGTTGCCACCGTGTAACATTTTTCATTACATAATAATAAAGAAGCCTTATGAAAGAGCTGACCGTTTTTGCTTTGCATAAGAAAATAATAATAAAAAAAAGTAATTGTTGGATGTACATTACATTATAAACAACATTTCAAAACACTTAATCTCTTACATACACAGTTCAAAACTTTTTTTTCGTTTTGTAAATGTAGAACACGTATTAAAAAAAAAAAAAATATCATTCCATAAACAATAATTTATTTTTTCGGACAAACAGCAACATTGAAACATATTAGCAAATAAACATGGAAATAAGGTACATTCCCACCTATGTATTATTTTTTTTAAATTACGGACCGGTTTCAAAGCTTCTTTATCAGGGTATGATTAACTAATGAATCTTATCCTATTTTATTTTAATAGTGATTAATAAATATTACATCGATATATATGGAGCTAATAAGTCGAGTCTTTTGTCATGTTGTTCTTGAAAAAAAAGGGTTTGAAAACAAAGTTGTTTTATTTAAATTTATTTTAACAGAGTGGGAAAACGTTTTTGAGAAGGGAATATGGAAGTCTAGGCATTTACAGGGCTTATGACGTGTCATCGGCTGGTTTTGGAAGAGTTGAGGAAATGTGGATGTTTAAACATGGGCAGAATGGTAAATGTTACACAGTGTGTAAAGTGGCCACTTAAACCAGCCAATGACAGCTCATAAGCCCTGTAAATGCCTAGACTTCCATATTACCTTCTCAAAAATGTTTTCCCTCTCTGTTGAAATAAATTTAAAAATGAACAACTCCCTAGAGAGGAAATCCAGCCAGTCTGCAAGCATTTGGACATACTCAAACATTGTTGAAAGTTGTTTTATATTTATTTTATTATAACCAATAACTACAAAGTAAGTGCTTTAAATATAAAAAAATTACACTGATTTTAACATTAATTTTTGTTAAAAAAAAAAAAACCTGCTTACAAGCTAGTCTTGCGGTTTAGCGGGCTTTTCGGTTCATTTTGATGTTTGTATGCTTCGTGTGTTTAATTAATTTTTGATGAATAAAAAAGTACAAATAAGAAAAAACCCAATTCAATCTTTGAGCATGGACAGAATAGTGTATATTACACAACCAGCCAATGGCGGATCATTAACCCTGTAAGTGCCTAGACTTCCGTATTCTCTTCTCAAAATGTTAGAAAAATCTCTCGAAAATACCCCAAATCTCCCTTGCGGTGCCCAATTTCCTGTTAACAATTCAAATCGTTTGTCAATTAGGGACGTACCTTCCCATAAAAAACACGAAGCTGAAATTAAGCAGACTTGCACGCATGCGCGACGCTAGTCTATTTCGGTAAATACAACTTTGTTTACTGCTGCCGCGGCTTTCTATAAAGCGAAAATAATGAGACGAAAGCGCTCCTTTAATTTCTATAAATTTCTATTAAAGTAAAATAATTAGCTTATAAATTCTTTGTTATTGTACAGGATTTTGCCCCCCTAGAGAGTTGTTCATCATTATATAAATTTTCACAAAGATAGAAAACTTATTTGAGGCGGGAATAAGGAAATGAAGTCAAGAGGTGAATATGAAATATTTTTTTAAATTATTAATGTGTTTTTTTTTGTATTTGGACTATGCTTATCAATCTTAAAAAATGCGATCACAATCGCAACTTTCACGACACAATCAGGCAAAGAAAAATCATGCTTATCAATCTTAAAAAATGCGATCACAAACGCAAAGAATTCGCGTCAGAGTGGGGTCTTTCTTGTAAAACCTATACATAATATATGCAGTTTTTTTTTTATATTTATTTAATTATTTATAAACCCTTACGGATGACATATATTTAAAAAAAAAAAAAACTTTTTTAAATTCATATTCTACTGTTAATCGAAATATTTTTAACATCTTTTGGAAAGGTTGTCTGAGTCTTTTGTTTAGTTTTGTCTGGTAGTTTATTGTATAATTTCAGACCCTGATTTGTTAGTTTCGATTGTCCTTGTCTCGTTTTGAAATGTATGCAATATTGTTCCGCTATTCTTGTATTATGTCCATGTTTATTACATTTTTTCCATGTTTTAGTTCTTTGTCTACATTTACATCAGTGGCTAATTTATGAATAAATTTTAAGGATTATAGTTGTAAGAGTTCAGATTTTTTTGATTGTTTAGTTTGTTTAAAGAGTTCTTTAGTTGCTGTTAGATAAGAAAGGTCATTTACTGACTTTAATATTTTATTTTGCTGTCTTTGTAGTCTGTTCATAACTAACTAACTAACTAACCATCACGCCATTTCCCCGGAGGGGTAGGCAGAGAGGATAGAACGCCACACCACTCTGTCCTGGCACACTTCCTTTGCTTCCTTCACATTCATACATCTTCTCATGCACGCACGTCGATTATTCCGACTTTTCACATGACCACTTTCAAGAATTTGCTGTACTTGATCATGCCATGTCTTTCTCGGCCTTCCTCGACTTCTACAACCAGACACATTCGCATCATAAATCTTTTTAGCCGTTCTTTCATCATTCATTCGCTCCACATGACCGAACCATAGCAAAAGACCTTTCTTAATTTTGTCGATAATGCTTAACTCAGCCTTGCATTCTGCTCTAATTTCGACATTAGGGCACCTATCATACATTGTTTTAGTCTGTTCATGTCATTTATATTTCCTGTTTCCCGCGGTAGTTGTATATAACATATTTTAAATTTACATGAGCTTCGTACATTAGAAATTTTTCCGTTTTTGGAACAAAGTATTCGATTTAAAAAAAAGACTCGATAACCTCGCCACTTTGCTAATTAAATTAATGAAACGAATTGTCCATGTCAATTGTCTGGCTATTTTAGATGTCAATAGTTAGATGACAGATGAATAACAATGATTACTCCTAACATCACGCGTGGCCGCGCACAGTGCACACACACGGACAGGACCTTATGACAATACCGATTTGCTTGAAGTGAACGTGTCGCTCCCAAAAAAAAATCTGGCGAGAATGGCGGCAGAAAACAATATTTTTCGATCATTTAGTTGGTCCTTAAAAATCCCAATATATCTTAGTAAAAAATTAAAATCATTTTTCGTGAATTCGCTTGCAATAAATGCCGTCGTGTATTCATTATCGCAGCGCTCACGTGTGAACTGGGGCCGAATTTTCGTATTCTCCCAGAGTTCTATTCTGCGCGCTCGCGCTGTTCGCGGAGCTGGGACATGACAATATTGTCGTATCTATCGTATTGTCCACGTGTAAACGGCCCTTAGCGTGCCCGTCTGTCTCGGTGGCGGTGTCTCGAGACATTTTTTTGTCCTATAAATTGCTACACGTGGACAATGGTAGCGTCCTGGTACAAAACAAATTTGTATTGCCTACGTGCAAACGGCCTTTAAACATTTTTTTCAATGTTATTTTTATATTTTTACATATGTACATCCACATACGGGATAATGAGATATTTTCCTGGTTCATTTTGTTATTATATAGGAAACTAGCGGACCCGACAGACGTTGTCCTGCCCGAACGTCGGCTTGCCTGCTATTTGCTCGGAAAAAAACTTTTTATTGATAAGTAGGTACCTAGGTACTTGTTTACGATTGAATTCTATAACTAAAACTTATAAATATTTTATTATTGAATTTAAGTCGGTACTTAGGTACTTGTTTATTGTTAAATTCCAAAGAATAAAATATTTTTTTTTTCAAATATGGTATTTTTTTTGCAAACTTCAATCTCCGGTCTTCTCACTAACAAAGGGGTGTACTTATGTAGGAATATGATTTTTAAAAATGTATTGAATTTAATATTATTTTAATATTACCGAAAATCCAGTAAAAAGAAATAAATGGGTAGAAATTATAAGGAATTTAAGGAAAGAATCTGATTGAGATCCACAAAAAAACAAATGCTGGTTGTAAACATTCAACAACAAACTTGTTTCACAAAAAAAACACATCTTTCCTTTTTTTCGTAAATTCATTCTCCTCGAATGCACCCTGGTAGCTCAATGAATAAAACATTTATGCTCTTAACTTATTTTTTACACATTAGATCGATAATTTTAATATCTACGAACACGCACAGCGCAAAGATCTATATTTCTCTGAAAACCGCACGTAAATCGGTTAAGCCGTTTAGAAGGAGTTCAGTGACACCACACGTACAGAGGAATTATATATATAAAGATATAAATATTTACATTGTTTTTATGAACAACATAAGCAGCGTTGCTAGATTTTCATTCAAAAGGGATTATACCTATAATATATGCATAGTAAAATAAAATAAATTGTTATTTTGGTAAACAAATTTCTTATTCTTAATCATTGTACAACAATTTATTTTTAAATATTTAGTCAATCAAATAATGCGCATTACGAAACAATTATAAATCTGTATGCATCTCACACTGACACTCTCACAGTGCAGGGTCAATTTGATAATTTTAAGAATAATTTAGATGCACCCATAGAAAGTTCTACGTCATTGTGGAATCAAAACATGTTTTTTTAAAATAAATGCATCAAATTACGCCAACACCTGTTTCCAATGTCATCATTATTTTCTTGAGATTTTCACCTGCCAAAACGTATCGAATAATAATGATCTGTTTGTCTGCTTTCTAAATATTTTCACGTCAATAATTGTAAGTATCGTCTCTCGCCTGTAATTGTAATTGAATGTAATGAAACATGATAGCTAAATCATCCTAACTTTAGGAAATGTAGAAATTGAGAGAATATGCGGTGGAAGAGCGATTCTATAAATAGATCAACAATATTTTGAGTTTGTCCAAATTTTTGTAGACAAGGACTGGATTCAACTTCCTGGGGAGCTGTTTATATTAACATTATACAACAGAAATTAATAACATTTTAGAGAAGGTAATATAGAAGTCTAGGCATCTACAGGCCTTATGACCTGTCATTTGCTGGTTTAAGTGGCCACTTTACACACTGTGTAACATTCACCGTTCTGTCCATATTTGAACATTTTTACTTCTTCAATTCTTTGATCTGTTGATGTTTGTGAAGTTAAAGAGCTAAAACCTTTATTTATGCGGGTAAGATTCATCAAATTGAATTATTTCACCTACATTGTGGGCAACGCCTGAAAATCTTATTTTCCAATTTCAGTACTTTTTCATGGACCAGGTAAATTTATCAACAGAATTTTGAGTTTGTCAATTTTTTTTTAGACAAGGACTGGATTCAACTCCCTGGGGAGCTGTTTATATTAACATATTCAAACAGAAATTAAGAATACCCGCATAAATAAATCCCAATTTAAGAGAAAAACGCTCGCTTGAAAATGATTTTTATATGACTTTTGACAATTTCTAAGACGGTATGCTTAAAGATCGTCTGTATTTATCTACCGAGCGATTACAAAGCCGGCTCTTTTAACATCTCTATGTGTACACTCAGGAAGACAGTAAAACAGATGGAAAAAATATAATGGATAAATTTATTTTTTATAGCGGCAACACATTTACGCCTAGATGCTCTTATATGTAAATAGGGCAGATTTTTTTTTGCAGGCAGAATTTAGCTCCATTATCTGTGCATATAGCCCTTCGTTTTCAAAACTGACAGTTTTTAATTTGACTTAAAAATGTACTTTTTCCTCTCTCATATTTTGAATAAGCTTTTAAGAAAAAATCTGGCCACCTCTGAACGATAAAAAAAAATGCAAAACCTGCTCGGTAGAAGAAAATTTTTGTCACTTTTAATGAGTAGATATGTGTACCGTGAGGTTCTAGACCCGTCGGTATGTACCGATGTACTTGCCTCAAAACTTGAAGGTGGGGGTCGGTAGTGTATCTTCGTAATCGCTCGGGAGAATTTATCTTCAACTATACCGTCATGGTGAAGGTATGACGTCCTTAGCTTCCCATTGTAATCGCGGCGCATGTGCAATTAGGAAAATCACGAGAATTTTTTATTTTTTGTAAAAGACAAGCAAACTCCGCAAAGAAAGTCCCTATTACTTCGTTTATATTTTGCACAGTTAGTAGAGTTCTCGTAAATGATTTCAATTGCTTCGAAAATTCTTGTATGAATGTTTATTGAAGATGATTGTATACCTATCTATCTAACTGAGAGTCACAATTGAACGTAGTTATGCAGAAAGCAGCAAGTCCACAATTTTGAAAAAATAAAATATTTATGGCACCTGGCGCAGTAAGGTCGATATTCTATGTTCTGCTAAAAACAGCTATGCCGCTTTCATACAAAAAAACTATAATAATCACCTTCTGAAAATAGCGTTGATCACAAAAACGGGATTTCTCAGTTTGCAGAAAACACCCACACCACTAGAAAAATCTAACGGCATCGTTAATGCTGATGGGAAAATTAATACCTCTAGAAATCTAGCTCTCATTAACAAAATAAAATGGATAAACAGATAAGTATTTTAAATTTATAAATTCATTAATTTATAAATACCTGTAGTAAAAAAACATGATTCAATACAGAATGTTACCTCATACACTCAAAGTTTGAATGATGTATCATGTAATATATATATATATATATCCTCTTTTAGAATATGCATCCATGATCTGGTCTCCCTTCTATGTAGGCCGGATAAATCATATCGAATCGGTGCAACATCGTTTGCTAAGAAAAGTAGCATGGATGATTGGCCTCGAGAGGGGAGACTACACTTACGGAGAAATGGAGGCAATGTTAAAAATCTCAAGTCTACAAAAACGTAGAAATAACATTGACTCCATATTTATGTTTAATTTACTGAATGGCTTAATTGATGTACCATCGTTACTGGAACAAGTGGCATTCAATGTTCCGGTCCGCCGGTTGCGAAATAATAATGTGCTGTTCCTCGATCAACACAGAACAAACTATGGCTTGCATGCACCAATGTCCCGATTGTGTCGTTTTGTAAACTCGAGACAAGATCTGGGCTTTTTTGGTGTAAGTCTTTATTGATTTAAAAATCACTCAGATAGACCAGATCTTGTCTTGAGGTAGTATTTTTTTTTTGTCCTAGCTTCAATTTTATTTAGTTGTATGTTATTTTATAAGTGCCTGTATTTATTATAAGAAATTGTATTTACCAGTGTTAAAATGGACTGCATAAGTCCGTTAAATAAATAAATAAATATTAGATCTGGCTGTTTTCTGCAAATTCACATTTGAATGAATTTCCGTTTAATGTTTAACTAGAACATGTGACTTACCTAGGACTCACAATGGACAGACAATTAAAATGGACAAAACACATAGACGGACTCACTAAAGTAATGGCATCACTACATAGCCTCTTCTACAAAATTAAAGAT
The DNA here is from genome assembly GCF_059751315.1 of Micrasema longulum. Classification (NCBI taxonomy): domain Eukaryota; kingdom Metazoa; phylum Arthropoda; class Insecta; order Trichoptera; family Brachycentridae; genus Micrasema; species Micrasema longulum. Next base: position 154,356 of record NW_028277588.1, on the reverse strand, counting down.
TTTATACCAAGAAAGGAAAATATTATGATGTACGAAGCCTATGTCAAAAGTAAATTGAGTTCATGATCGCCTTCTGGGGAACTGGTAACAAGACAGACATAACAAGAATACAAAGACAACAAAATAAAATTCTTAAACTAACATACAACCTACCCTACCTGACCTCTACGACTGAACTGTACAAAAAAACACACCAGTTTCACATAAACTACTTGACTGAAATTGAGACCTTAAAAATTGTGCACAAAATAACACTGGGAAACATACAAGACGACGAAATAATATTAGCCAAAAATGCTGACATACACAAATATAACACCAGACAACAACAACACTATCATATTGAAAAAGCAAAGACAAACACAGGACAGTCAAAAATACTACATAATAGACTTCAACACTACAACGACTTACCTTACTACCTGAAAACTTTTACTGGAGACAAATTTAAAATCAATCTGAAAAAGCACATGATGACTGAACTAACTAGACTAGACGAGACATAAAATGACTAGACAATATAAAATTTCTAATGTAACCCGAACGGGTTTTTTAAAATTGTAAATAAATAAAAAAATTAAAAAAATTAAAAAAATTAAAAAAAAAAAATCTTTTTTTTTTCAATTTTTTTTAAAGTTAGTATAACAAATTAATGAAGTGATTCTTTGCAATTAAGTACCCTAGTCTAAAAATAAAATAATAAGTTAAATACATACATAATGACACAACATTCATCAGAGTTTTACTAGGGCTGGCTGTGTTCTACAAAATGCACATCTTAGGTTGTGTGATCAGCCAGATTTAAAATCATTAAAACTGGTCAAATATACAATTTATTTTTTGTATCAAAAAGAAAACAAATGTACACATTATTTATCATTTGTCAAAGTAAAAAAGATTCCAACTGTTGTGGAGATTTGCTTATTTACTTTTTTCACAAAAGTGCCATAATCTCAGATTCACTTTTCTATGGCTGGCTGCTTTCTGCACAACTACGTTCAATTGTTTTTTCTCGGTCACAGACAATCTGAACACCATTGACGCTGTACATTGTACCTCTTAGAGATGCCCACGACCCACGATCCATGAAGAGTAAACCTAATCGAACCGAGGCAGGAATTTTACTATTTTTATTAACAGGTTATTTTTTAGTTTTTTTTGTTCCGGATCGGAATCCGAGAGGCATGGGGCTGCGGTCCCAATCTTAAATTATGTTTCTTCACTGCCATACAGAATAATTAAAATAAGATATATAATATAATATACTATACTTTTTTTTTTATTTTTATATCCCTACAGAGATGAGGTAGAATTTTTTTCAAATTCAGGATTATGGATATTCGAGCGTTTACAGGGCTTATGACCTGTCATTGGCTGGGTTAAGTGGCCACTTTAAGTACTACAACATTCCCCATTCCGCTTATTAGCGAATATCCACACCGGTAACATTTTTGATTTTTGTATTTATGTTATGAATTTGAGAAACCATCCACAAGCGAGTTGGAGGGCCATCTATGTATTGATATTGAAGTTAAGTATTTTAATTAAGCAGATTACTTTATTTATATACTATACTATAGTTGTATTATTTATTATAATGTGCAACTGTGTGACCAATATTCAAAAGTAGATATATTTTTAATAATATGAATTACATTTACATGTACATTTCTAGTAATATTATAAGTTTTGTATGATTAGTTATTTTATGTTATGTATAATTTTTATGTGACAACATTTACAATAACAATATTACGTGGAAGCCTCTAATTGGACTTTATGATATGTATTTATAGTATAATTGTATCTTATAAATGTCTGTTCGTTTTTTAATGAAATAAAATAAAATAAAATAAAAGATAAAACTATTGACCATGCGTATTTGATTGAACAAAAATTTACTTAAGTGCAGCGTCAGGTACGCTGTAAAATAAGATATTTTCACAAGTCGGAAATAACGTAATACATATTTAGAGCGGATTTATACGATTCTAATAATATTACTCTGAATGTGTTCAAAACAAGTTTTCATTTATAATTTTCGGGTTTAAAAATAAGCACAAACACAACAGCTCGCAGTTGGCGTCACGTCATTTTGATGTCACGCGTTGTGCCCGCCAACTGCGCTTCAAATAAACATCGCGTACAAGTTTGGCGCCAAAACGTCATACGTGGCGTTTGTCCCATTGGGCGCGTAGCGTCTCGTTTTCGGGTAATACATATTTTTTAAAACCTCGTAGAAAATTTATCCAACGTCACACGAAAAAAATATTAATACCGTTACCGTCGCAATTAATCGTCATTATTTAAAAATGTAAAAATACCCTACTGAGCCCATTGCAGGTGTAGTGAATCAACTGACCAAATGGTCAAACTTTTGTATTCAAAGTTTAAACTCAGAAAGCTGTTTGCCTATTGTTTTTTTAAATAAACTGTTTCGATAGAGTTAATTGACATGGATGTTTTGTAAACAAAGAACCAGGAAAAAGGGGTTTTTGGATTGTACTGATCACAAAAATGTAACATAATCAATGAGTTGACTTCACCTTTAAAATGTCACTTAGTTCACTTCACGTTGCACAGGGTTAAATGAATGCTTTTTAAAAAGTATATTCTTAGCCTAAAAAAATAATACACTTAACACTCTGAAACATGCCTATTGGCTAGTGAAGAAGCTACATCCACAAAAAAAAATATTAAAAAATATACGAGTACACGTGAAAAGTACTTGGTTTTTATGTACCCTATGATTAAAGGTATAAAGGTGTCCTTTTTCAAAAACATTTTTCTTACTTTCAATTTATATATGCCTTTTAATAATTTTGTTTGCACAATACGTTGGCGTGTTTATTATATGAATCCATCATATGAACATATAAACTTTTTATTCTTCTTTTTCGTTTATCTACTGTTTATTTTTTAAATGTTTATGTGTTGAACATTGCGTATTTTTTGTATGGTAAAAGGCACTGCGTGCCCCTTATATTAATAAATAAATAAATATTTGTATTATTTTTGCTAAATATCAATATTAAATAAATAAAGTATGCAGAAATGTTAACGGCATAATTCTTTCAAATGTATGTGCAAAAATGACATTTAAATATATATATATTATTTTTTTTAATTTAAGAAATAATAATGGCGCATTGATTATGACATTGTTAATTCTAAAAACATTAAAAACTAGGCAAAAGTAAGTAAACTTTAAAGCTTTGACTTTGTTTTTGCGAATGAATGTTAATTTAGCTAGATATCACGGGTGTGGGTAAAACTGTTCTCTTGTAAAAATTAGTTTTTTGAGTTGTGCCACTTTTATTCTCGAGGTGTGAATTCAGAACCAATGTGCGAAACTTAACAAAAAAAAAACATTAGACAAAATGGAGACAGGTCAAGCAACGTAAATATATGACTCACATATCCCATTTTCAAACACATTTATAAAAACAGTAGTCCATTATTAAACCTTTGTTTAACTGTCGGGATAATGTTATTATTCGAATATCACAATCGGTTATCGCATCACTAATTTATTTACACAGAGAAGTGATATCTGGTTGATTGGTGAGAATCGTAATAAACCATGTTGATATAATGTTTAGTGTGAAGTGAAAAACTAGCCAGTGATAGTTAGATGGGTTCAGTGACTCTGACAGTGAAGATCAAGGCTCCATTATCAGACATTGATAATAATATGCAGCATTGAGCTATTTTATTAGATTTAATAAAACAATTTTAAACATTCATATATATTTACTCTGTGTCCGGCCGGATTACTAGTCCAGTGTGAATACAACCATAATGCCAGACGAGTGTTTTCGGTTCGTTGCTAGGAGTCAGTTGTGGTATTCTGAATCTTCTCTACCCAGAGAGTGATTAGTTTGAAGATTTCTATTTTTTTAATGTGACGTCACTTTGCTTCATATAATGGCCACACTGATTATTAAACGTCAAATGGTGTATAAAGCTGCTTCAAAAACGGAAATAAAACTAATACGGATTAGTTAATTCAACATAATTATAGACCTTTTAAATTTATTCCAAATTGTAAATTCAATATGGGATTGCCCTGAACTATTATCTCTCATCAAATTCAGGGTACCTGGAAGATTGACTAGATAGGTGCCACTGTTTTGTAGCAACAATTCACGGACAGTGTATACTTGCAATGCCGTATTAAATAGACTTCATGAACTCGGCAATAGTTATTCCCACGAATTCGCTTCATTAGTATGGTCCCCTCAATATAATGTATATATTAATCAAATTGAAAACATTCAAAAGAAATTTATAAGGAGCCTGGAATATCGTTTTGGTAACATTGAAAATGATTACGGCGCATCTTTGATCAATTTTAATATAGAATCACTACAAAAAAGGCGCCTTAGATATGATTTAATTTTTCTTTTCAAAATTCTCAATAACATAGTTGATTCGCCGTATCTTTTACAAAATATTGGTTTCCGTTGTCCTCTTCGCTATACTAGATTAAATTCCCTTTTTTATGTACCAACTTGTAAAAACAATTATACCTCGAATTCATTCATTAGACGCACCTGTAGAAATTATAACGGACTCAGTATTGATGTAGACATTTTTAACTGCACGTTGCATTTGTACAGAAAATTTCTTCATGGGGTCGATTATTTGGGATAGTTGCTGAATGTACATCTTGAGTGGTTTATGCTATGCATATGTGCCGCATGTAATGTATATGTTTGTGTATGTTTTATATGTGCGTTCATGTGTGTGCGTGGATGGCTCGGAGTGTACATTCGGTATTTTTATTTATTTTAATTTATTACCTCCATGGAAAACGCAAATGTCAACAATTATATTTTTTTTCACTTAAAATTCTTATTTATTTTTTATTTTTTGTCACATTTAATGTTTATATCTTTTTAATTTTGAAAACTTAATTGGTCTTTTTATGTTAAAAAATTGTTGTTTTTAATACTGATTTTGTATGACTGTATGTTTTCTAAAGAAAATAAAAAAAAAAAAAAAAAAAAAAGTATCTGATATATTTAGTGTAGGGTATTGTTCCTATAGAAGAAACCTTTTGAACTTTTTCAAAGATGGTGAATGGTAATTATATTTATTTATTCATGCATTTCATAATATATATATTTATATATATACAGTTTTTTGTTCACTTTGCCTAGCTGTGTGAAACAGTACTTATGATTTTCTTGTTGTTTTTCTGTAGAATGTTTTATTATTTAAACTTTCTACTGAATATGCTGTATATTTTTAGGTTAATTTTTTAAATATAAATCTTGTATAATCTTTAGTTATTTTTTTTTATAAATCTTGGGTATAAGGAAATTCATGTTTAAAAAAAAAAAAAAAATAAAAAAAAAAAAAAAAATTAAGCCAAATATGTTCATATTATAAATGTTTGTAAAAGGCAGATTTGGCGTTTATGTTTATAAAAATAAAATAAAATAAAATAAATAAAATAATTAAGTGTTTCGGGTAATGCTTAATGTCGCAATAATGTTCTAAATGAAAATTATAATGATTGATTTCACGTGTTCATATTTTTTGACGTTTAATCATCAGTGTGGCCATATATGAAGAAAAATTAGTCGCGTGGAAGAATAATATCACCAAATTAACCACTCTCTAGAGTGGTTAGTTAATCCCCATAAGAAAAATTATTAATTGCAATAGGGAAATAAAACATACTACAAAAATCGATAAAAAAAATTAACTGTATTAATGATAATTAATTGTATTTTCAAAAGCAATATGGATATTGTGGAGAAATGTTTTCATACATAAATGTACAAAATATATTTTTTTAAATACGTTGCTAGAAAAATGCGACGTGTTTGGTCTTCGTGATATTGTTCTGAACAAATTTCAATGGCCAGGAAAAAATAAACATGAATCGTGACGTATTAGGGGCGTGGCCGAAGGAATAACCGTTTTTGCGGAAATTCAAATTAAAAAACATCTTATGCTACAAATAATTAGCAAAAAAAAAAAATTGTACTGGACGGTATTTCATAGACCTGTATAACTTTTAAAATGTAAAAAAAAGTGATGTTTTCATATTGGTAAAAACCTGAATAAGGAAATTGAGTGAAGAGAAATCCGCCTCATTGTGTAGTAGTTAACGCGTTCGCCTACCATTCTTGAGATCCTGGGTTCGATTCCTGGCAGGGGTGGACGAGAAATAATTATTTCAAAGGTTTTTCGAACTGCAATATTGTATTTTTACCTCACCTTCATATGCACCACTGGGTGCGGAAAATGGTATGATGGTGATGATACACGAGTTCTGACGAAGAGATAGGTAAGTCTCATAACCGGTAGAATATACAATTTCGGTAGGTGGGTATATAGATACTAATATTTACTAACATTAGTAGGAAAAAACTTTTTTGAAAATAGTCATCACAGTTCGTTTCCCATTCACGTCTAAGGTAAGTGTGTCAGTCCGTCAGTCGGCGTTCCTTTTCATGTAAAGAGTCTTCACAACAAGCATGAAAGACGAAGTGAAGCTTTTCAGAATAAAAGGCGACACACACCGTGCCCGCGGCTACACTGCGCAAAGGTACGGCGATACTAGAACCGGCACTCGTGTGTGTCTACCCTGACGCCACTCGACGACTCGCTAGGCTTCCGAGGAATGAAGAAAATCATATAAAGGATGGGAGAGAGATTGGTGCCATAAAACACAGAATGGAAGCGCAAAATGATGTTTATATTGACACATATTACAACAGAGACAGAGTCATAAAAAAAGATATTAAGAAGTCTACACTCTCAGGGATTATGACTTGATATTTTTAATTTTTTTTAATTAATAAATTTCATAAAAGTTACATGTTTTAAAAAAATTCTATACACATCTAGTAAATGTTATCACTGTAACTCTCCAAAAAAAGAGACTAACGCTTGTGCTTGGAGACTGATTTACACAGTTGTAGTTATTTATTTATAAGAGTTTTTAAAATTTTAAAAACGAGTACATGAGAAAAAAAATAGGATATATAAAGAAAAAACATAAAACAATAATACATTCATACTAATTAAATTTTAATGTAGTTTTTACAAGTGTTCAAAAAATTTCTTTAGATTTACTTTAAATTTATTAAGTGATATATTATTTTTAATAGTTTTTAGTTCATAGGGAAGATTATTTTATTTGCTCTTATTTTTTAAAAATAAAAAATATAATACGATTAAAATGTATCTGTCTTTGCATACAGACCTTGCTTCCTCTACATTCATACATCTTCTCATGCACGTAAGCCGATTATTCCTACTCTTGACATGTCCATCTTCAAGTACTTGATGGACTTGATCGTACCATGTCTTTCTCGGTCTTCCTCGTTTTCTGCGTCCATCAACATTCGCATCGTAGATCTTTTAGCCGTTCTTTCGCTGTCCATTCGCTCTACATGTCCAAACCAACGGAGCACCCCTTTTTTTATTATGTCGATAATGCATGTCTCAGCCTTACACAGTTCACGGATCTCGACATTTGTGCAATTATCATACATCGTTTTACCACACATTTGCTTGAGGGATCGCATTTCGACAGCATTCAACCTACTTTCAGCATATTTTTTCTTATTCCATACTTCGCTCCCATACATTAGAGTTAGCACTAGAACTACATTGTGAATTGCTAGTTTTGCATCTTGCTATTAACATTTGTTTGCCAAAGTAGATTTTAGTGCACCGTTCACCTTGTTCCCGGCACTCATCCTCCTTTCAACATCTTTCTCAGTCTCTCCATCCCTAGTAAACATACTTCCTAGATACACAAATTCTTCTGCCTGATTCAGAATATCTCCGTTCACACTGATCTCACATTTAGTTGTATTTTCATCCCTTTTAAAAAACCATCACATTCGATTTATCAACATTCATAAGCAAATCATATTATTTTTCATTTCTTGCCATTTTTTTTCCACTTGAACATCCTTATTTATTCAGAGTATGCTCGTGTTTTGAATAAATAAAAAATATTAATTTTTGTATTTTTATGTATTTTACTTTATGCATTTATTTTAAATAGAAGGGTTGATATTCTCCACCCCTGACCTGCTTCGAGTTAACCAGTCGAGCTAATGGGTATTTGTGGATTCAACTTCTAAATATTATGACAATTGATCAAAGAATCAAATTCAACGTTTCCAATGAAATTAACAAAATTATTAAAGGAAAAGTTACTAGATAAAACCACCATTAAAACCAAAATTTGACTCCCATGCATTTTGCTTTATAAAAGTACCTAAATCGCACAACAGCCCCTTTGGCATTTTGCGTTGTGGTGGTAACTTCAGAGCAAAACGTTATTAAGCCAATTACAACAGTTACCTACATGAAGAAACATGCATACAAGAAACTGAACAAAAAGAACATAAAACTATGTAGCAAAGACAAATAATGGTATAATATGTATTCATAAACACCATAAACATATGAGACTTCGAGCTAAACCAAACCAATCCATCCTCATCCCACACTGTTTTAGAGACGAAGAGATCTACGAAAAGCCTGAAGATCTATTCCAAAGAATGAGGAATTTCAGCCCTACGTTGTGACGAATTAACTAATCTCTTACTAATTCTGGACTTTGGGGAATAAAAATAAAAGTTGCTCTAAGAAGATTGAATAAATAGCAGATGTTGACTTCTGGTTGCATGGTTGGGGGCGTGAAAAGAAATTGATTGCAACAGAGATGGGACATCTCTTACAGCATTAAGTATTTTAAAAATGCATACAAGATCCATCTTAGTTTTACGTTTCTCCAATGAAGACAGATTAAGAGGTTATAACAGAGATGTTTTTTTGCTTACTTCATAAGCGTGTTAAATATTTTTGAAGTATTTAATTTTGTTACTTAATTTTTTAATGTCAACCTACAATTACGAAGTAGTGTTTTTATTTTTTTATGTAGCTGACTGACTTTATAGTGTTATTTAATTTTATTTACGTTTTTCCATGTTTAACAAATTCATGGCTAAAAACCGCTGATATAACAATTTTATTTCTGACATGTAACCGATGGTGTAAAGTCAATAAATTAGAACTAAATATTAAAAAATGCAAAATAATGTCATTTCATAGAACAAAACAACCAATTTCCTTCGAGTACCTATTAGAAAACTCCAAAATTGATGTAGTCAGGTCCATCAGAGATTTAGGAGTTGTTTTGGACTATAAACTGACATACAACGAGCATATAGATAATACAGTAAATAAATCAATGAAATTACTTGGCTTTATTAACAGAATATCCTCTGATTTTACTAATGTCCGTACAATCAAAACTCTTTATTGCTCAACTGTTCGCCCTCTTCTAGAATATGCCTCTGTTGTCTGGTCTCCATTCTGTGTCAATCGCATAAATCACATTGAATCAGTCCAACATCGCTTGCTTCGAAAAGTAGCGTGGATGCTTGGACTAGAGAGAGGTAATTATTTTTATGCTGATATAGAGTCAATTTTAAATATTTCTAGTCTACAAAAACGTAGAACTAATATTGACTCCATATATATGTTCGGCATACTAAATGTTATAATCGATGTTCCATCATTACTAGGACAAGTAAAATTCAATATTCCGACTCGTAGGTTGAGAAACAATGAAACACTGTTCATCGATCAGCATAGAACAAACTATGGCCTAAATTCTCCAATGACCCGCCTTTGTCGTATAACATAACTTTTTTGGTTTAAGTTTACAACGATTTAAACGAGCACTAAATAAATAGTCCAGATCTTGTCTCGATGTCCCTTATGTTTGTCAATGCTTCTTTCTTTTTTTTTTATGTTTTAAACTATTCTTTAATTGTAATATTTAAACCTTGTAAATTGTATACATGGACAATGTCCGTTAATAAATAAATAAATAAATGTAACGTTTTTAAAAACATTTTCATCGACATAAGGCTATCTTTTTATATGCAGAAGGACTTTTGTGATGTTATGTGCTGAGCGATAATTAGCACGAAACTCCATAATGAAAGTAAGTAAAACAAGATATAAAAAGTAAGACCAAAAAAAAAGCAAAAACTTTGATTTGCTCTGCTGAAAAGTCAAATTTCGATTAGATAATGAACCAAAACCAAATTGAAATATCTAAATCTTTTCACGTATCATTAAAATTATTTACTACGCGTTGATATTTATTCATCTCGGGGGTCTGTGAATTTAATTGGCACATTATTTTTAATAAAGTAATTGATAGGGTCAATTTTTCTCGCTAGTGAATGACCCCTAGAGTAATAGTGGTCATTATAGACTCCTAATGTCGCACAGTTGGACACCCAGACCTGAGACGACCTTGCCCTGACCTCTGTCGTAGCATCAAGGTGAAACCAATTTATAGGGGCGACTTTGATCACCTATACTCTGCAAAAATCAAAAACGATTTATTTATTTTTTTAGTGTCAACGACATAATATTAAATTGCAAGTATAACGATTTCATTAATTTATTGAATCGAAATTAACTTTGTGGAATAACGTTACATAAAAAGTAAAAATATTTATAAAAAATAAACACTATGTTTTTTGAAAAATCTGTGGTTTCCGAAACTAGTAGGGCTTCAAAATAAATTAAAGTGGTCTTAAAACAAGGTATTTAATTTATTGTGTTCCGTTTTATCAAGACCATTAAAGCCATCTTAAATATATTCTGTACCTAATTTTTCACATCCACCCCTTGGAATAACAAAGTTTTAACTGACACTGACACGTTTTCACAAATTGATGATTTTCGTTTGAAATGAAAGTTTTATAATTTTGAAATGTTCCGCGTGTGACGTCACAAGTTCTCTTCGGTGAGTTCTACTGATTGGTAAATTGGCCTACCGCAAACCGGAAATCTATCACAACACTCTATCATTGGTTGATTCGGAAGAACTAGTGACGTCGTGCAAAGTAGTATGTTTTTATTAATATCACCTTAATTTTTTTCATACATTTTCTAGAAACTTCGCGGTACAATTCAATGTTCGAATTTTTACTGCGCGTAATAAAACGTTTGAGAGTATTTGATGAGCAAACCCGGAAAAATCCTGATCTTAAAAAAGTGATATATTCATAGAAGCTTATTGAGAATTCAATTGTTTACAATAATTATAAAATTGTCAGTTCAAAATGCGGTTTTATTTGTTAGAAGCTGACTTTTAAATAATTGGGTTTGTTGCAAACGCGGCAACCACTATTTGAATATTGCAAAGTTGTCAATCTCCAAAATAAAATAAATTATTTCACCATTGTTCCTTGGCTTAATCATTATTATTTCATGACTAGTTACATATAAAATATTAACTGGATATAATAAAAATTTTAATTTAAAAAAAAGTTGAAGCTATTATTGTATCAGTTTTTTGTGATTTGCTCAATATAAAGAAATGTGGATTTTGCCGGGTTTGCGAATAGTACCCTCATTTTTCATATACTATTTCCCGTAGCAGTGAACTTCATAATTCATTGAACACCGGGTAGATGGTGTTAGTGTGCACAAAGGAATAAGAACTATTGCAAATGGAACCGTTTTCTCAAATTGTTAGTTGGAACTATTGGAACCTCAAAATAAAAATGGAAATAAATATTTTAAGTCATCCGTGTCGGGATTCGAACCCAAGACCTTATTCACGGTAGGCAAACGCCCTGACCATGCCCAGCAGGCGTAATAATAATAGCAAATTTCGTCAATTTTTATAGCGCCGTTTTTGTGAGCAATCACTTCAAGGGCGCTGTACATTATACTTAATTAAAAAGATTCAATGAGGTATATCAACAGTACTACAGGCTAACTCTTAATTACTATTTACTTATAAAAAAAATTACAAATCATGTAATACACATATTGTTTGTACATCTAAAAATTACATCTAAAAAGTAGCACTTTTCAAATCAGGAAACGATTTCACAAATTTAATAAACAAGTTTTTAATTTTTTTCTGAAAAGCGAAACTGTTGCACAATATCAAACTTCTGGAGGTAGAGCATTCCACGACAAAGGTCCGGCTATTGCAAAAGCCCTTACGCCGAATTTGGAACTTCGATTGCGTGAATGAGGTTGTATCACCTTCCCTACAGCAGAACAGGAGGCTGAGCGGAGAGTGAGGCGCCTATCTGCCAGCTCGTCCGGAACGTTCTCGCCGAGTTCCTTAAGGTATTGAGGAGGCGTGGTATGCATTGCCTTGTACATTAACCAACACAGCTTGCACTCGACCTTTCTGGAAAACGTAGCCAGAGAAGATTTTGAAGCAACGGTGTAATATGATCGTTTTTTGATACACCAAAGATTAACCTGGCAGCTGCATTCAGAATGGACTGCAATCGCTCCATTTTATATTTAGGTAAGCCAGCATATACATTGCAATAATCCACTATTGATATCACAAATGCGTTCACTAAGAGACGGGCCGCCTCATTGGGTAAATGTTTTCGGATACACTTATTTGCCTTAGCTGGTAGAAACAAGCACTGACTGTTTTGCTGATTTGCTTTTTAAGCGAAAGTTCAGCGTCATTGTAAACGCCGCAAAGCTTAACAGCGGGTATAATATCAGATGTAGAGTCTAAGGAGGGATCTTTTAACATATGTTGCCTTCTTGGCGTGGCTACCCAAAGGTTTTCTGTTTTCGATGCATTAAGAATAGGCCGATTTTCAGCCATACACTCACCTATTTTTCCAATCCACCGAGTGATGGCATAATCACGGAGGGGATGGATGGAAATATGTACATAAATTTATCACAGTTTCTTTATAATCTAGGTCAAGGTCCGTCAGTTATAATCTTCTACCAGAAATGTTTAGACAATTATCGAGTTCGTATTAATGCCGGTAATTGATTAGAAGATCGCTAATGAACGGGTGGAAATCACCAATGTGTAAAAAAGGCGTGTAAATCAAACTCGCTATAAAGAAGAAACGGTACGTAAATGTTAATGCATCCATTTCGATATTAATTTATCATGTAATGGGGAGAAACTGCGTGAGATTTTGTATTTATAATGAATATTTAAAACACTAACTTTGTGATTTTCCATTTTAAACAATAATTTATACTTAACAAATTACAACAGGGATGGAAAATACCTTAAAGAAGGGAATGTGGAAGTCTAGGCATTTACAGGGCTGATGACTTGTCATTGGCCGGTTTAAGTGGCTTTTGTCTACAAACATTTGGACAAACTCAAATATTGTAATAAAAACAACTGGTCCAAAAAAGTTACAAATTGAAAAACTGTTTTCAGGCGTTGCCTAGTATGTAAAATAATTCAGTCAAATGAATCTCTTCACAACAATAAAGGTTTCAGCTCTTTAACTTCACTAAAATCAACAGATGAAAAAATTGAAGAGATTTGGAGTTCGAAAAAAGGTGAATGGTGAATGTTACATAGTGTGTAAAGTGGTAACTTCAACCAACCAGTGACAGGTCTTAAGCACTGTAAATGCCTAGACTTCCATATTCACTTCTTAAAGGTAATTTCCACCCCTGTTGTAATTTGTTCATCTTAATGACTATTATTTTTGTCGGTTACGATGATTTGGCGATCATGGCTCAATATGGTGCACACGTCGTGGTGCGTGTCGTTTCAGAAAGTAATAAATATGGAATTGATATTATTCATATATATCAACACAAACAAGATATATAAAAAAACATTTTGTTTTCAATCTCCTGAACAATTTTCAATTCGTCATATGCAGCGGTGTTTTTCAACCCATGGGCGCATTCGCAAGTAAGACAAAAGTAAATAAAACAAGGATTTTAAGACCTACGAGAACGCAGTGCCAGTTTATTTTTCAACAATTTGTCGAATCGTGGTACTATTTTCTAGGGAGTCTGACTCTTTTTAGTATTTATTGTTCACATTGGATCACATAGATGTGGCAAATGGCACTGATAATCTCAAAGCTTTCCATTTCATCTTTGGATATTTTTCTCCCAGAAAACGTGCGATTTGTAATTTAATTTTAAGCATGCCGTATAGATCTTATAAATAATATGGTTTCAATAATTGCTCTAAAAATATTTAATGATTTATTGCCAAATATAAAAGACTCAAAATGCAAAACGAATTTTAAAATAAAAATAACTGCACATATAAATAGTGTAGCGAGAGTTTTATTTTGAAAAATATACGTAAATCAAAAAACGTAGTACTTTATATAATTGGTACAAATAATATTTATATTTTTATGTATTTCATTGCTTTACATTTATTTTATTATATATTATACTATATTATTTATGTTTAAGTAACATGTATTCTTGGCACATATATATACTTTATATTTGTATAATAATGATTTTTAATTTCTTACATTTGATTAGCTAAGCATTTATAATTAAGTAGTTTTAGTTTTTCTTTTTTATGTTATTGTTTTATTAGTATAGGACTACTTACGCTCTAAAGATAAAAAATCTCCATCTTAGAACAGGCTGTACCACGTTAGATGGAGACTATCATAAACAGAGAACACTCCGTTTTCATTTTACATTAATTGGTTTTATATAGATTCCCTGTTATTAAGTATGTATATTTTTTTTTTTTGCAATAAATTTATAAATAAAAAAATATAAAGAAAATAAAATATTTCTTCGTTGGAATCACTAGCGTACGAGTAGTAGGTTTAATAAAATTAAGATTCTGAATCTGAGGGGGCGCAAGATTTTTTTTACTCGTAGGGGGGTCGCGTATTAAAAAAAAGTTGAAAAACACTGCCTGACAGCATTGAATTCTTCTGTCGATATTTTCTCTTTCGATCAACAGGCGCCATGGGCATTTGTGAATTCTATAGACCCGTTACAAAGACGATGTTCCACGTTGTGGTATTGAGAATAAGTTAACAGCACCAGATTTGCACGATTTATTAGTGGGAGTAAAGCCCATTTATTCCTCAAGTGATTAGTTCCACGTCTTAGTACTAATCCACCTTGAATATTGAATAAATCCTTTGTTTGGGGAAAGCCGATACAGGATTATCCCTTCCCGAGTCGGCTGATTTTAAATCCCGTCTGACTTATAGCTGACTTCTACGGTATTACGAATATTCAGCTTTAGTTTATGCATACAATACTACAGTTTTAGTGGAAAATTGAAGTGTATTATGCTGTTGTTGGGATAATATTCGTAGATAGATTATCCCGATTTCATATTATTTCATTAAAGCAGGAGCTGCTTCTTACAAAATTAAATCACCCTTCTGCAATGATAATCTGATCTTGAAAATAAGGCAAATAATTGGAAGTGTTATGTATGGTATGTATTGTTGTATGGTTGTGAGAGTTGGACTCTGCAAGTGAATACTATGAAAAGGCTGGAAGCATTTGAGATGTGGTTACATCGCAGAATGCTTACGATATCTTGGACAGACCTGATAAAGTCAAGCAAGAACAAACGGAGACCTCTTAACAACCATAAAAGGTCGTAAAATTTCATATCTGGGGCATATAATGCGTGAAGAAAAGTACAACTCGCTACATTTAATTTTGAATTAGAAGAGAAATTTCCTGGCTGCGTAATATTTGGGACTGGACTGGCTTCAGGACAGTGGAACAGATTTTCCGGGCAGCACAGGTCAGTGGGACCATTGCTAGAGTGATTGTCAGCGTCGTAGATACCTGGCAGGGAACTTAGAGAAGAAGACGAATAAACGGTATTTTGATTACGTAGGTCATGATTATTAAATCATACGCGATGAAGATTATTTATTTGAGATTTATTTATCACTGAATTTACAATGGTAAGAATAATTTACAATCAAGATGTTAAGAAATTAAACGTTACGTATTTTTTTATTTTTCAATGAGTTGTAAATAACTCACTATTAGAAGAAGGGAATGAAGTTGGAGTTAAGAGGGGTTCGTCCCTGATACCTTTGATGCGTGAGTCTAAAGGACCATAACCCGTTCAGTTTTGCAATCTCGTATTAGTTTGGAGGCTGTCGGCGTGGAAAAGAGCGAGCTCTCTTGTGTTCTTCTTTTATGTTTTCAAAGAGTCCTCTGTTGGTCGGTCGCGCATATTTTAAGATTTTCAGGCACAATGGCAACGAAATAGAACTCGACAAAGCATAAACAAATCCTGACTCGTATTTCTAATAAAAATAAGCAACAATAATTGATGTCAACACTACGTTCAATCGAACAATTTTCCATCGTTTATTTCTATAGGTACAAATTGAAGACTGCACCACTCCACTCTAGCTGCTTCGGTGAAGTGAATCCAATTAAAATTTTCCGCTTGCCATGGAGCCATCTCTTATCACAAGAATTTAAACTTAGTAGACACAATTGTTACTAAATATAGCAACATAGCGTTGCCATTGATGTTTCTTTTTAAAATAAATATGCGCACTTCCTGATTAGGTACTTTATTTTCAGTTTTAAGAATGGTTAAGAAAAAACAAGTTAATATTTCCATATCAAAATATAGGAAAAAAAGTTCACCAATGAAGAGAATATGAGTCTTAAAAATCATTGCATCAGGGTTTAAAATTGTACAATGAGTTATCTGAAGAAATAAAAGAAAGAAAAAGCTTTAAAACATATAAATCATTATTTTATTATCATGATTTATTTATTTATTTAGTTTTATGATAATGATAATAACCATATTCTAATAAAGTATTTATAACACAATATTGAAAACTATGTTCTTGATAAATTTTAATATTCAACGAAATGTTATTAACTCTTAAAGCCTCCTGGCTCAAAAAAAATACGTGCGCGGCGCTGTTGGGTCAAATCAGATCGGGTTGTAAATGTCGTCTTTTAGGCATTTTTTGTTAGTTTTTTAACATTATTATATATTATCACAATATGCTCGGAATCGTGAAAAGACTTATGGTAAAGTTTTGTGTACAACTTTTCATGTTTTAGTTTAAAAAATGACGTATAAAAATGACATTTCAAATAATCGATAATTCATAATACTACTGAGTCTTATCGGACCCAAGCCGTTAGGTATAAGTTAAAAGTTCTTAATATGTTATCACTTATGACCTAACTTAATGAAGCATAAAAGAATAAGTAAAATGTCACCATGCCCTGGGAGATGGAATTGTCTCCACTTTTCTTTTTCGGGATTTTTACTTGAGTGTAGCTAATGGAGTCGAAAACACTCGTTCGGGGATTTGGTTCTGTTTCACCCACAGAACTGTATACTTCATCCGCCCGAACGGACACGGACAACCTAGTCAGTAGGTCTAGTCTGCACGAAACGACAATATTATGAATTACGGTCCAATTTAATAATAGGAAGTGGACATACGAGTACAAACCGTTACCAGAACGACCGACCAACCGTGGGAAATAGCCTCATCGACATATCAAAAAGCGTTCTACAATTTATTAGGGCAATAAAAACAAAAGTGGGCGTTTTTAGCAATGATACTATGCATGTATGATTTATAAATACGAGCACATAAAAAACGATAAAGGCCCATTTCAGATGTATCGTACTAATCCACACGGCACGATAAAATTACCTAGGGTTGATTAATTTTAATTGTCTCCACAATGAGTTTTTCTGGATTACTATGCCGTGTGTTATTCGCACTTTTTCCCGGCGTTTCAGATCGCATTACAGCTTCCATTGCCAGGATCGATGTTATTTGCGTAAATATATAGTCGTGATCGCAGAACAACGTATGTACGAAAAATGCGACACTGACTTTTTTATATATTTGATCTTGAAAAGGTTTGATATACGCCTTTTTTCATTATTTGACTTTTTATATGCCTCTACTCGTTTGTGGGTGATTGTGACCCTTAAAAACAAGAATAAGAAAGTTAAAGAATGTTTAAGAATAAATAAAAAAGTTAAAGAATAAAGAATAGCTTTAATGAAACTACAAAAAAAACCTGCCCCTGATTTTCAAAAATATTTTTTATTTTATTTATTGGGGATATCAACAGTAATACATGTAACAAAAATACAACAAATAAAATATACAGAGAATAAAACCAATGACAGATATCCACAGAAATACATTAAATACACGTACAATACATACTAGTGTGTTTGTGTCAGTGTAAGTGAGTGAGAGGGTGGGTGTTATATTGGAATGAGGGTGGACGAGTGTCGAAAATATAAATATATTTAAAATATTAAGAATTAGAGATAAAATATAATAAAATAAGATAAAATAATACTTTATTATTGAAACTAAGACAAAAAAGTATGTTTTAAGACGCGCATTTTAAATGTTATTTTTTTACAATCAAATGGATCAATAAGGGGAAAGTTCAAATTATATTTACTAACAAAACGTATAAGTAGAGAGTTCTGGGCATAGTTCGTACGAACTGCTGGCAGATGAAATAGAGAGCTCGACGTGTGACGGGTGCGGTAGCCGGGGACATTTAATGATAATTCCGACAAAAGAGCCGGACTATCAAGGCGTCCACTAAGTATGTCATGAAGCACCCCCATGTCCAACAGTAGACGGCGATCTTCTAAAGTAAGCAAGTGGTGTTTTTTGCAGGAAGACATATAATTGAGATCGGTATACCTGCATCTCCAGTTAAGATGTCTAAGAAATGTCCATTGAATTTTCTCGAACTTTTCTTTATGTGTGACATATTGTGGAGACCAAACAGAAGAGGCATACTCGAGCAAACTGCGAACATGATCAAAGTAGACCATTTTAATACACGCGATATCTTTAAATACCTGACATGTACGAAGTACAAAACCAAGGTTTCTATGTGCACGGGTCAGTATGTCATCGAAGTGATTCTCAAATGTAAGTTTGCTATCAAGAATAACACCCAGATCGCGTACGGAATCAACTCTCTGAAAAGGTTGGTTTTCTAATATATAATGATATGGGATGGGATGTCGACCTCGCGAAAAAGAAATAAGCAAACACTTTGATACATTGACGTTAATACGATTTTTCAAATAGTATAGTATTCATATAAAGATACATATTTGAAAAAAAATAGTAACGTATCCCTAACTTTATGAGGCCAAGAGCCTAGTGTTGAGTTGGAATACAACATAATAGAAAGTGGAAGCATGCATGTTCCAGGTTTGAAAAAAAATATATATACACATACTATATTAAACTAACCGAACCGAGTTTTGGTTCCGCGGTAGTATTGTGGACTCACGGGCCAAAGGTCTGAGGTTCAAATCCCACTCTACCACAACTCGATTTCCATTTTTCCAGCACAAGTTATTTACGACTTTTTTGCATGTTATAAAATAAAAAAAACTATTTGAGAAGTATTGGGATTTAAATTTATTTCAACAGAGAGAGAAAACATTTTTGAGAAGGGAATATGGAAGTCTAGGCATTTATAGGGCGGCTTATGAACTGTCATTGGCTGGTTTAAGTGGCCACTTTACACACATGTTACAGGTCATCAGCCCTGTAATTGCCTAGACTTTCGTATTCCCTTCTCAAAAATGTTTTTCCTCTCTGTAGAAATAAATTTAAATATGAATAACTCCCTAGGGAGGAAATCCAGTCAGTCTGCAAGCATTTGGACATACTCAAACATTGCTGAAGTATTGGGATATTTTTTTATTGTACAGTACCCTTGAAGTAATTATCACAAAAACGGCGCTTTATAAATAATGCAAAATAATAATTATGACCCGATATGGGTTGGTTTCAGTGATCATATTAAAAAACATACAAACAAATTATCACACCGTTTCCCCGAAGAGAGGATATAATGCCATATGACTCTGTCTTTGCATACAGACCCCGCTTCCTCTACATTGGTACATTTTCTCACGCACGCACGCCGATTATACCGACTTTCGACATGTCTATCTTTAAGTATTTGTTGGATTTAGTAATGCCATGTACTTCTTAGTTTTCCTCGTTTACTGTATCCATTAACGTTCGCATCATAAATCTTTTAGTAGTTCTTTTGTCCTCCGTTCGCTCTACATGTCCGAACCGACGCAGCACTGCGATTCGCTGAAGAATGCTGACAAATCGAACGTGACAAAGAAATTAAGATAACACCAAATGTGAGATCACCGTGAACAGTGTGCGGTTATTCTTATCTGATTACTGGGGATGAAAATATACTAAGAAATATATCGAAAGGAGGATGAGTGACGGAAACAGGGTAAACGATGCACTAATGGATCAACCTTCGCCAATAAATATGTGTCTAAGTTTCGCTCAACAAAGTTCGGCAGTAGGTCCTTGGAAAATATTGGTCATTCCGAATATATATTAACTGCCCAATGAGCTAAGACACAAAAAATTGAATAAAAAATCCAGAAGTGTCGCAATTAAAAAATATTTCTTAAATCTTTTTGATAGTGATAATTATTAATGTAATTTATTTAGATGGTGTTTTATGTTTCTTTTACAATAATGTTTTGTTTCTATTTCGGGTGTATTAATTTGTATGATATTATGAAATGTCAAAAAATGTCTTTTTCTTATGTACGATCCCAAATGAGTTTCTTTAATAACTCCTGGGAGCATAATATGTACTTTTTGTATTATGTTTTATTAATAATAAAAAAAAATATTTGTCGCAGAAGGCGAAATTGAGAGTTCACCACGGAGTCCAGATGCCGACATATTTCGTGCTTACAAAACTACTACGTCACGAATCCGAATTTTCCTGCATATATATTAAACGGGAACATAATAGCAATAGAAATAAAATAAACATAAAGTATCATAAAAATATCAATATTTAAAGACAGATATTGATCTCGAGCACAGATTTACGACTTTGTAACCGTTTTGCATACAAAGCTTTACAGTTAACCGTATTAAATTCGCTGGTCAAAGTATTACTTGAGCGCTTGTATATTTATTTATTTATACAATATAGAATAGGTACCTACAGACGGAATAAATGGTACAAATTCAACAGTCCGATTTGTGATTATTTATCGACAATTCTGGTGGGGACAGATTACATTCATGAAATTTTTAAAATAAATATTGCTTTGAATAATCCTAGGAAAGATTGGTATAATTTGCGGTATTGTTTGATGCGAAATAGGTATATATTTTTACTCGAAAACATATATCTAGGACACGAAATCAAACTTGGTAAAGATAACTAGACAGCGGAGTTACCAAGAAGAATAGGGCTAAGTTGGGCTGCTTTCGGCAAACTAAAATATATTTTTACTTAAAAAGACAAGTCTATGGATCGTGCATATTACCGGTGACAACATACGGACTAGAAACCATGTCTGCAACACAAAAAAGTAGCCAGAAATTAAAAATGCACGCAACGATCCATGGAAAGACAGATGCTCGGTGTATGTCTAAGAGACAGTGTAAGAAATGAAAAAAATAAGACGCCGAACCGGAGTCGTGGATATCATGGATCGTGCAGCGAAATTGAAATAGCAGTGGGCAGGACACTTGGCGAGGCAAAATGATGGCAGGTGTACACCCAGAATAATAAAGTTGAGACCATGGGCAAACAAAAGAAGTGTTGGAAGGCCACAAAAGATGGTTCGACGACATCGCCCCTATTGACGGTAACACATGGGGTGATGAAAGCGGGTCAAAGGAAGGAATGGAGACGTTTAGAAGAGGCATTTATCAAGCAGTGGAGAGAATAAGGCTGAAGAAGAAGAAAACTCCCTACTTTGTATTTCTAAGGTTTATACTATTAAAGATGAAGAAAAATATTGAACGGAAGCAAACCGATGTCTTTTTTTTTCTATAGTTCTTCATACCTAAAAAAATTATCGAAAGGCCCATTTCACATGTATCGTTCCAAACCCTTACGGCACGGTAAAATTAAGGTGCGTGAATACTTATTTATTATTTTCTTTTGTCGTATTATTTATTTAGTTTCTACTCGCAGGCAAAAATTTTTAAAAAAGAAATTGAGTGAAGAATAGTCGGCCTCGCGGTGTACTGGTCAGTGCGTTTACCTGCCATTAAATAAATGAAATAATCAACAATGTTTTGAGTATGTCCAAATGTTTGTAGACCAGCTGGATTTCTTCCCTAGGGAGTTGTTTATATCTAAATTAATGATATAATAATTTAGATCATTGTTGATTAAACTAACCGGTATAAGAAGAAATTCTTACACAACGATTTTAACCTGAAAACTTAATACGGTGAAACAAAAGAGATTGTGATTTTTAAATATTTATCAAAAATATCAAAATACCGGGTTTCCAATTTTCAAAATCGTAATATCGAAAAAATATCGGTATCAGAAAAATGGTCCGATACTTACTAACTTAGCGTGTCCGGTTGGATTATATCCTGCCACTCCAATATGCGGCGACAGAAATCGCCTTGTCGTTTGCCACAATTAGGTCCCCAGGAGTGCAGCCTTCCTCCACGAGCGGGCATGTCAACAGGTGGCTGTTGTCCTGGGTCACACAATATATAATCACCAGAGAGGTACCCACCTTTAGAGATTTTTTTACATTGTGTAGCACCCACCCGTAATCTATTGAGGAAGATCCATAGAGAGTATGGTAGGTGTTCACCTCCTTCGATACCCTCATTTGGATCCATCCACGGTTTCGCTCCAAGATCCTGTTGCTATAGTTCTTCTCTCCAGTGTTGTGAGGATTCAACAGGGGAGGTGGCTTTGATAAAACTGTTTCTAGATCTCAGACGCAAGGCCGTTGGTTTTTTTTGTATGGGAGTTGCTTTATTATTTACCCTGCTTATGATATATAAGATTTATATTTCAAATAAGTGGATTTTTTAGCAATTCTTTTACTTTAAATTTAGCTTACTGTTGGGGATAAGGAAGGATATACTAAAGTGGGCCAATCAGGAACTTCTCAGTATTTGCTCATGTGGCCGTTGGTTGATGATGGTCTATGGGATGTCTAGGATCGTAG
Organism: Micrasema longulum; assembly: GCF_059751315.1. Lineage (NCBI taxonomy): Eukaryota > Metazoa > Arthropoda > Insecta > Trichoptera > Brachycentridae > Micrasema > Micrasema longulum. The sequence goes on along the minus strand of NW_028277588.1, from coordinate 131,543 downwards.
GTTTGTTTGTACCCTCTGCTTCTGCGGCTGTTCTTCTTCGATTGTGTGGTGGAGCGATTCCGATGATTGGGTATATTATATCAGTCGGTGTTGACTCGAGGCACCCTGCTACTATTCGTGCCATTTCATTAACTGCTATGTCAACCTGTTTGGAGCGGGCAGATTTTTGCCACACCGGGCACGCATACTCCGCAGCTGATATGCATAAGTCTTGCGCCGAAGTTCTAAGTACTGATCGATCGATCGTCCGATAATGGTCCGATAGTCTATGCTCTAATGTGGATATAATATGGAGTGATTACTCTTTAATCTGTTGCTCCTCAAATTAAAGTGGTTCAAACAAACTTACAAACAAAAAAAGTGCAAAACGTATTTTGTATGTTTTTGCTAAATATTTTTTTCGTTACTTAGTATCCTGCTTGATTGACTGTCTTTTATTATACACTTAAAACACGCGAACAATGGCGATGAGATTTCACTTTCAGGCATAAATGCACACAGACATGTAACTAAAGAATTTTTATGTATATTTTTTCGTCGACCTAAATAACATTAATAAAAGGTGACACAAAACATTTGAGAAAAACGATATCTATCATACAGAAACATTGAAATAATCCACTTGTGCAAACATAACATCAACTTGCCAAGAAAAATAATTCTGTGTGTAAATATTTTACTAGAGTTAAAATGCATTAGTTGTGAAAAAGTTGTGCTCGTTCCACTCACAAAACCATTACGATAACATAAGAAAAAAAAAACTGCAATTTTTGTAATATGTGCACACTATACACTAATAAAACATACATTATTTAAAACATTTTTTATAACATGTTTGTATGTCTAAATCTTAATACAAGAATACTGGAAACGTAATGTTAAATGAAGGCAGATAGATATGTCGCCGCCAAATAGTTAAATCAGCCACTGAATTTAGCGGCTGGCTGTTCATTGAATGCCGGAATTCAACTGAATGGCTAGCAGTTCGTTAAATGAACGTTTAACGAAAGGGTTTTTTTATATATTTTTTTTATATGGGAATTGCTTTATTATTTACCTTGCTTATAGTATACAAGGTTTATATTTCAAAAAGTGGATTTTTCTGCAAATAAATATCTTAAAATTTATCTAAACTATTGGGATCAGGAGGGATATATCAATGTGGGCTAATCAGGAACTTCTCAGCATTTGGCCCCGTGGAGAGGAAACCACTTAAAACTCTCCAAGAGAAGCCGGCCTGTTGGCAGTAGTCAACAGGCCTTCCGTTCCACTAGAGGAGTGTTCGGCATTTTGTTTCCTACTTTGGTTTATTTTACTAATTGCCTGCACTATATTGACCATGTATGATACTACCTCTCGTGTGAGTTCTTTATTACCATCACCGATGGGACGTCGCATAGATCTTCACCCAGGCTTCTGCATCGCGCCTCCAGCTGTTGTAACGGAAGGGTTGAACGTCGCTAGCCTTTCTAATTTAAATACAACTAATAATTCAACAATATTTTGTGTTTCTACGAGTATTTTGTCTTCTTTAAAATGTTCTTCATCTCTGTTGTAATATGTTAATGTTAACAGCTCCCCAGGGAGTTGAATCCAGTCCTTGTCTACAAAAATTGGACGAACTCTAAATTTTGTCGATAAATCCACCTGGTCCATGAATAAATATAGAAATTGAAATAATAAAAATTTCAGGCGTTGCCTAGTATGTAGGTGAAATAATTCAATTAGATGAATCTCACTCGCATAAATAAAGGTTTCAGCTCTTTAACTTCACAAACATCAACAGATGAAAAAATCGAAGTAATATAGATGTTCAAATATGGGCAGAATAGTGAATAGTTACACAGTGTGTAAAGTGGCCACTTAAACCAGCCAATGACAGGGCATAAGCCCTGTAGATGCCTAAACTTATATATTGCCTTCTATAAAATGTTCTTCATCTCTGTTGTAATATGTCAACTAATAATTGTTTTAATTTATTTTGTTTGAAGTTAGTCTTTATTGAGCTCTGTGTCTCGTCGTCCCGACAAAACGTATAATGTCCTGATTGAAACTTGCACATTGCAGCAACGCTGTTAACGCTTCAGATTTGAAATGGTGGTAACGCGTTCAACACCAAGCTCGGGAGAGGTCGCGGAGCCTCGGCGACAGCCGGTTTGTTTCTGCAGAACTTCATAGAGGTTTAACTCGCATCGTCGGAAGTCGATAAATTCTGGGGTAGAAAAGTGGATTTATTTTTGTCCAAAAAATATTGGGAAAAAATATGGGGAAGATTGGGACCTCCAATGCCTAATCGCAACCCCCTAAATTTAAAAAACGTTACCATAAATAAACAAAAAGGCGGTAGGTAGATTGAGCATCGAGTAAACAGACCCCCTACAATCACGACCAGGTAATTACAGAATTGAATTTGACACTCCTCGTGTCCATCGTTATTTTTACAACTCGTGCAGCACTTCAAGAGTTAAACGATTGTTCGTGGATAACGATAGCTATTAAAGTACAAAAGACAATACTTTGAAAGGACGATAAACAGTGTTCAGTGTCAAAGCGGTATGCAAAATGAATCGTTATACATATTCGCTTTTCTGGTATCAAAGTCATGGGTGTTCACAGTAAGATAACGTTGTCTCGAGTTTTTGACAAAGATTCGCACCATTGGGTCCGAGAATGAGTAATGAGAATATTAATTCTCATTTAAATTGTGTTAATTCTGAACACACATACTAAAGAAATCCTCACCTTTTTTTTGAGAGTATAACTTAAATGCAATCCGCACAACATACCAAAATTTATTTATAGTTAAAAACCGTAGAATTATACCAGTAGGCGGGTAGAACCAAGTGTGCATGTATCGCACTGTGTCCAAAATTTTTCCAATTATTCCCCCTGCACGACATCCCGCCTGCGCGCATGCGTGAAGTGGACGCGTAATGTTGCTAGACGGCGAACGATATATTAACATAACACAAATATAAGTTGATTTTGTGTTCTGTTATCTTTTACCACAGTAAATATTTTACCTGAAGCGTAAGACTGATCATCTTACTTTCATGTAACAAAAAAATTTATCAAGATTCGCTGCGATTGGTGCACCAATGCAGTGCCCTATGTATCATTGGGTGCGGAAAGGGAATGATGATGATAATGATGAAATAGTACTTTTATTTGGCAAACGTAAAAAAAAACATTAAATCATCATTTAGTAATTAAGTAAAATGAATACAGTTTAATATTTTACGAAGGCTTTTTAATAGAAAGCCGGGTAAAAAAATTAGGCTACCATAACAATCTGACAGACAGTAAAATATTTGAATTCTTAAATAATATTATGTGTGAATTCACTACTTACACATGAAATGTGATCCCACCATATTCCTTTTTATTTCCAGCAGTATTTTAACATTTGAAAACGACACAACACGGCGAAATTGAGTTTAAGTCGGCAGTTGCATACTAAGCGACGTCTACAGAATAACTAATTGCCAAAACGTAAAACTACTTATTTATAAGGAGTTTTGTCGGATTTAGTTTGATGTTCGTACGCGGTTTCTGAACTATTATAATTATATGTTTAAAAAATTCATAATATAAAATAAAAGAGAAACACGTAAGGGTTTAACAAGAACGCCAAGAAATTTTGACAACTATTGACATGCGAAATTTTCAGGTCCACGCAACTGTATTTTATGAATAGTTTGCAAAAACAGTAACCTTCATAGTGGGTCTTAATCCTACTACAAATACGCATAAAAATGTTCATGGTAACTTTTTTAATGTACTTTTTGCATGTGAGAACAATAGAAAAAAGGCAACTTCAAAAATCCAAGTAAGCGTGTCCCGGTTATATCTTATTTACTTCAGAATCGACTCAAAGTTGTTATTCGTAGCAGAAAATAAATTATAACGTAGAAACATGAGATTATTTTACTTCACAAATATTAAGGACCGTTGGTATTTCAGGAAAAATGTCGAATTGATTTAAATGTATTATTACGATCATTAGCAGCGGACATGGATGTAGGCAGTAAAAAAAATACGCACGTAATTTCACAACAATTTTATTTATTTTTAATTAATTCATTTACCGTAATTTTACTTAATAAAACTTTTTCAAAGCCTTAAAACTAACGACATTCTATCGTAACTAAGGGCTTACGGGAGACCGAGTCTCAAAATATGCGAAACTATTCGATACTTCGAGAATATTCGAAACTGTTTATTTTTTATTTATTTATTATTATCATTTTCCCTACATAAAATTATACATGTTGTAACGCCGTGGCCCTTATGCATGTAGATGCGCATAAGATCCCCTACATGGTATGGATAGCCACTGAACAAAAGTCAACCATGTAAATTTTGCTCACTTCCAAATGGGTAAAGACAAAATACAAACTCATCCTAGACAATGGAGGGGTTGTCTTATCAACAAGGACAAGAAAAATAACTAAATATAAAGGTGAATCCTGGCCTAAAGTGGTGCAAAAAAATAAAATAAATATTTCGTATATTTTTTTCATAATTATCATTATTGAGTAACATTACTTGAAAATGAGAAGGCGGTAAGACGATATGTCAGAAATAATTGATTTGAAATTAAATTTCTATATCTGACTTGCTTTATTTATCAATTTATTTTGTTCATTACGCCCAAAAGGCATTTACAAAAAATAAAAATGAAATACATGCTAACATACTAAATAATAAACACAGAATATACAGAAAAAATATGTGAAATTAGTTAAAAAGGATAAGGATATTAGGATATTTATCTGCGGTAAGTTTAGTTTGCTTTTTGATTTGATTTTGTAGTAGGATTTTGGATTTGTGAACAGAATAATGATGCTACGTCACCATAGACTAACGATCATCGTATTTCTTTCATAGCGGTAGTTGGAAGACCAAGCTACTTTCAATCCCGATAAAATATATCATTCAAATCCACCTGGTCCACGAAGAAGTATAGAAATTGAAAAAATAACATTTTCAGGCGTTGCCTAGTATGTAGGTGAAATAATTCAATTAGATAAATCTCACCCGCAAAAATAAAGGTTTTAGCTCTTTAACTTCACAAACATCAACATATGAAAGAATTGAGGGAATACAGATGTTCAAATATGGGCAGAATGGTGAATGTTACACAGTGTGTAAAGTGGCCACTTAAACCAGCCATTGACAGGTCATAAGCCCTGTAGATGCCTAGACTTCTATATTACCTTCTCTTAAATGTTCTTCATCTCTGTTGTAATATGTTAATATAAACAGCTCCCCAGGGAGTTGAATCCAGTCCTTGCCTACAAAAATTTGGACAAACTCAAAATATTGTTAATATTCTTGTGATTATTATGGCTTGTGTCACACCGGCCGTACAAATCCACACGACACTATAAAATTATGCCAGATTGAACTTGTAAAACGCCGCGGTGTGTTTCATTTCACATAACGTAACTGTACCTTTATATGAACTGTATACAAAAAAATCACGCATATTTATTTCTGCTTTTGAGCTTTCTCTGGCCATGTGGCGGCGCGGTGACGCAACCAAATTTCAGGCGATTCAGATCGGGGGTCCATCAAACGTCCGCAGTTATGGTGTTTGATGTCTATGTAAACAGTAAACGCGTGCGTGTAATCTGTAATCTTCTAAGCGTGTAAACACATCGGGAAACGAGGGTGTGCAATGTGCATGCACATGCGTATAGTATGCACAGCCGAGGATTTCACAATTGTCTATTTCCAAGAAAATTCTGCACCATTCATCGTTGGACGCGCCCAAGTCGGAACATAAAATGAAATATACCTTATTTCAAACGGAATGTACAAATCCACAAGGCGCGGAAAAATTACCTATAGTCCTTAAAATGTAACATGCTTAGAATGACAGTGACAAAAAGTGACGACATAACCTTGTAGTAACGTCAAAGGAGTTACTAATATTGACACACGAAAAATCATTTGTATCTGGCGTGTTAATTTTTTTTTTTAATACAATGCTTGAAATATAAATCAACATGTAATATTAACTAACTTAAGTAAATAAATAAATAAATAAAATTAATATATAAAATTAGCTTTACAACTAAAATAAACTTAATTATTAACGAAGGTTCTTACAAGGGTACATCATTTTGCAAAAACGTTAGAGATGGGACAAATTGATCAATGTAAATTGATCGAGTAAAAAAATAATTCATTTGATTGATGTTCATGAAAAAACTATAAATGTCTCATTTTTTGGTGAATAATTATGTTAAACACACTATAATAGGCTTGTTTTTGCGTTTTTCATGTCAATTTTCGGAAACAGAGTTTCATGATTCCATGAAATAACCGATAAAATCGATTTGATCAGTGATCAGTAATTTCCCATTACTAATGAAATTAGTTTGACAGCCGTCATTCTAATCAAGCTATATTTTAAGGACTATAGTTTGGATCGATTTTTACTATATAGTTTTGAAATTTTTATTTATTTATTGACTCTTTATTTATTGTTAATTTGCTGCATATTTTTGTTAAAATTTCATGTATCTATATTTTCTTCACGTGTGCACAGGTGTTGGGTATTTTTTTTCATTATAATTGTTTTTTAATATTATTTTATACTTAGTCAAAGGCGTAGGCCGTCGAAATAAATATATTTATTACAGGCATACAGCCAAAGTATACAAAACAGTACGAGACCTGCAGTGTTGTGCGGTGCAGAATGCTGGACAACATACCGTGGGCATTTTGCAAAAAAGCATTTAGTCAAAATTACTTGTTTAGACATATTTGAGTTTAAAAGTGTGTTAGGTATTTATTTTATAAACTTATTTCATAAATAAGTATACATATCGTCGCGTTGGTTTTTGTTTTTTGTGTTGTTTTTTCTCATTGAACTTTTATTATAATTATATTTAAATATTGGTTCTATCTGCATCAACATTTTAAAGATAAACGGAAGCAATCCTTAATTATTATTAATTTTATCGAAACAATATTCGATTATAAAGTTTATATTTGAAGCACTAACTTTGTGGTTATTCGTTATAGTAAAATAAAAAAAACAACTTTATACATAACACACTCAGTGGTTAAAAACAAAGTTGTTTTATTTATTTTTTTATAATATTCAATAAAATTATGTTTTCATTTCAAACATTCATGTCTCAAAAAAAATATTAATCTACATAGAACCTTGTTTCCCCAACGCGACGATATGTAATACCAGGGACTCTATATAAAACTAGTGATTTAGAAAATAAGTACGAAACGTCCTCTGGTTAGGATAATCTCCGTCTAACATGGGTCAGCCTGTCGTAAGATGGAGATTTTTTAAGTTTTAAAGTATAAGCAGTTCTATACTAATATAACAATTTTATTTTATTTTATTTGGGAAACCAACAGTTCTACATACATATTTATAGTAAACAAACAGATATAGTGTATAAACTCGGAACCAATCACAGATTTCCACAAAGTAAGTAAAGAAAATATATTACATATCAGGTTTAGGTCAAGAAAAATCGGAAAATTTACTCAAAATATATTCATAAATAATAAATTAATATTGTATAACTGTATAGTAAATCAACTTGTAGGTAGTAATGTTATTGTTTATTTTTGCATAAAAATGTCTGCCTTAAAACAGGTTGTACCTAGTTAGGCAGACTAGACATGATTCAGAGAAATCTATTACCTAAGTGTGTATGTAGTAGATAAAGTAATTGTTACTTTTGTTAAAAGGGGAGAGGAGAGAGATCTCTCCTAATAATAATAATAATAATAATGATTATTATTATTATAATTATGTAAATATATTTAAGTTTATGTATGTAAAAATGTTATTTTCATGTACTCGTATATGTTTTTCAATAACCAAAGAAAACAATTTATTTTTTTAAAGAACAGTAAGTTAATAATCAAAAAAACATTTTGTAACTAAACGTTATAAAGCAAATAACGAAAATTGCTAATAAAAAAATTTGGTTTCTTTAATAATCTTTTTTTACCAAATAAAAAAAGTATTATGATAAAGTACTATTTATGCATGTAAGTCACATTATATAGTCACTTTGTGTGACTTGTATTATTATCTTTAGATTAAAATATTTTGCTTAATGATTTATTTTAAATGCTGGGTTAGTAATAAATCGATAAAAATAACGTTTTTTTTCGGGAATATCAGTATCCTTGATAGAAGGGATGCCAGCATACCACTTTGAAACTCGTGTGGAATATTTTTTTCGTAATCCCTGAACGGATTTATATTATATTGACATATCACGGAAAATAATTCGACCTGCGGTGTAGATAGGACTTAGTGCGTTCTTGTAGATAGTAGGGCATTTGCTGAACAATATTATTGCCTCATCAGTGAAAGTCAAAACAGCAAAATTTTGACTTAATGCGTTTTCACGGAATGCCCACGAAACATAAATGCCCACGACAGCAGCTGCATACAACTGAAATGAAAATGTTACGCTGGACAGACACGGTGTATGTAACACGCATAGGCAGAACCTGCAATAAGTGCGCCAGGGGTCGTTAAAAGTGGCACCGATAGCTGAAAGCAGGATGAGATGGTATGGTCATGCATGCGCAGAGATAAGGGCTATTCAACTGCTAGCTGAATATCCCAACTAAACCAGACCCCCCAGCAAAGCGGTGGTCTAATATTGGGAAGGAGTTGGCGTAAAAAAATAAAAAATTAGACCACTCGTGGGAATATAAATTTCGTCAGAATAGCTCTAAAATACTAACGCACACATTCGCACATTTTTAACACACAGTTTCAATTCGCAATGGGGGTCACCCATATTTTACCTGGAAAACAAGTTGTTATTTTCATTAATTTATCCTGATAATATACATACATACATTAAATTTCTATGCTCGTTTTTTATCGACTTTTTAAATTAAAATGCAAATTCGTTTACACTTATGATTTTCAACTTACACATTTTACTGTATTAACTACAAAAAATACATATTTTTTAAAAAACTGTTGACTTTCCAGAATTTATTTAATAACTTTATAAAACATTAAATTTTAATAAAATATTTTTATATTTTGGCTAGAGCTACTGCAAGTACTTTAAATGTCTGATTGAAATATCAAATTTAAGCATTTTCCACGCCACTCACCCTTAAAGTTTATCTAATGCTTAATCGTACTTTTTTATTAATTGAGCAAAATGGCGGCCTCTAATACATTTATGGATTCTAAGAAAAAAGGCGTTTGTTAATTGTTAAAAAAAAATGATCAAATGAAAACCTTCAATCAAGAACTAAACTAAGTTATTTTTTATTGTAATCTACAGTCGAATACACAATAATACGGTTATAATATAATAGATACTTAATACTAGACTACAAATGATTTCAAACTTCTAATTAACAATATAGCAATGTGTCATAAGTAAAGTTGTATTATACAAGAATAGAATTTGAAAAACAAAAATTTAAATGTTTGTATATATGTATTTACCTTTGTAAATCAAAAACTAATATTATATCTAATCATAATTACTCACCCACGACGACAATGCCTGCATGCTGTCGCTGATTTCCCTTATGAATTTATTATTATTCAAGTTGTATATAGCACTCGCATTGGCTCCAACAATGTTGTTACACAAGTTGCAAATTCCATGTGTGCATGAATTTTTGCTGCATTATATTTACGTCGGCGCAGTAAAATAATTTACAAATAAAAAGTACCGATGGTCACCGTGAGGCACTATTCGTGAGGGTCAACAATCGAGCTGATAATTTGGTCCAGAATCAATATTTTTTTTTGAAATTTTCCTGAAAATTACTTGAAACATCGTATAAAAACAAAGTATTATATATTAAACTAGCGAACCAAACAGACGTTGTTCTGCCTAAACGTTGGCTTGCCTGCTATTAGCTGGGTTACTAAACGTTTTGTTTTTATAACCGAATTTTCGATAAACTATATACTCAGTGAGATTTGACATTGACTTCGACATTTCAATCTTTTCGTTTCGTCATTGTGGGATTTGCTGTTGCCCAAAGCAAAATAATATTTAAAAAAAACGCAATATTACCAGCCATATATATAATTTTTCTGTACGTGTGATAAATTATTAATATTTAAATATTGAATCTAAGTAGGTACCCAGGTACTTTTTTATAGTTTTTTTTATTTCATACAGAATACAGAATTGTTTTAGCAATGGGGTGCAATTTTCAAAAATGTATTGAATGTCGGATAATATTATTTTGGTATTACCAAAAATCCAGTAAAAAGAAAGAAATTAGTAAAAAATATAGGGAATATAAGAAAATAATCTGATTGATATCCACTAAAAAACGAACGCTGTTTGTAAACATTCAAATGCAAACATTTTTATATGCAAAAAAATAACATCTTTCAATTTTTTTAGTATATGCATTCTCGTCGAATGCAACCCTGATAGGTCGATGGATAAAACGTTTATGCTCTTCTTTTTTAACAGATTAGTTGGAAGATTTTAAGATCTACAAACACGCACAGAGCAAAGCTTATTATTGTGCGAAAAACCGCACGCAAATCGGTAAAACCATTTAGGAGGAGTTTAGTGATTTTACACGTATAGCTGAATTTTATACATAAAGATAAAAAAATTATACAACAGGTCAAAAAGTTTAATTAAAAATGTCTATTTTTCACGGCTTTGACTACACCTAAGCCCTTATGAGCGCATTGATATCCCATGAAATAGAAGGTATAACTTGAATGAAGAAATAACACGACACGCCCGCCATTTTGTATCAAATAATGCATCGCGTTCGAATTTGGCTCGGGGAGTATTGCTGTTGCCCTGACCTTTGAAAACAATTGATTGTGCGAACTGTTTGCCGAGAATGTAGCAATAATAAAGGGGGCGGAGACGAAACTATACCTAACATCCAGTAGGGCGATTTGCCCTCGGACAGTATCGATCGGCCCACTGTGCCACCGGGTTAGAAGGTTGGATGAAAAATATAATTTACTTTACATATTGTGGTCAAGATATTATGTTTTTTATGTGATTTATTTTTTTTACCGATGAGGTTTAGAGGTTTTGTATTTATTTGTTAAATACACCATCAAAATAAGACAACAATTTTATTCTTTTATTTTTATGCATAGTATTACCATTAAAGATGGGCATTTTGTTTTTTTATTTTTTTATAAAAGTAGCAATAACGGTTACCGTTTCACAAATTAAGATGTTTCGTGAATACATAAAAAAAACAGTTTAGTGCAGTGAGACAAACCCCCCCCCAGGGGGTAACTGTTTTGAAACAGCAGTAAAATATTTTTTTTACCACCTCTAATTACCATCGCCATGATTTTTTTAAATGTTGATACTACTCCGCCCGTGAAGTTACGTGTTGTTTTCGGAGAGTAGTGCTGCCATTTAAAAGTAGAACCCCGTAGCTCTTTATATATACTAAACGTTGAATAGCTACCCGGAAACCGAAAATCTATCATAACACATAACAACGCTATAATTGATTGCTTATAATTCTTCACAAGAACTTGTGACGTTTCAATGTAGTTCAATGTTATAAAAAACATTTTTATTATTTTTTTTATAAATTTTCGAATAACTTCGCCGTACGATGAAATGGTTCAATTGTTACTGTGTGTACGAAAACATTTTTATATCAAATTTCCCGTAGCACTGAACTTCCTTATTAAACATGTAAAAATGTTTTTTTAATTTTTTTATCTTGAACATATACATATTCTCCTGTGTACTCCTATAATAACAACCTCTGTTTGGATTTGGATATTTTTCTTTTAAATAAATATTTTTTCCCATAGGTATCCAATTTACAAAAAATTACTACTACTACTACCATCACGCCATTTCCCCGTAGGGGTAGGCAGAGAGAATGGACCGCCACACACGTCTATCCTGGCATACAATTCTAGCCTCTTTCACATTCATACATCTTGTCAATCATGCCCTTCGGTTCTGTCTGCTTTTGACATGACCTGACTTAAGATTTTGGTTTATCTGATCATGCCACGTCTTCCTTGGTCGTCCTCGTCTAACGTTGCCGTTCATTTTCGCCATATACACTTGTTTTACCATTCTTTCGTCGTCCATTCGTTCTACGTGACCAAACCATCTCAGGGACCCTTTCTTAATCTTATCAATTATACTTGTCTCAGATTTACACTCTCGCCTGATTTCATCATTCATAACCCTGTCATACATTGATTTCCCACACATTTGTCTAAGAGATCGCATTTCAACCGCGCTCACTCGGCTTTCATCCTTCCTCTGCCAGTTCCATGTTTCACTTCCATACATAAGTGTTGGGACTAAAACTCCGTTGTGCACTGTCAGTTTAGCTTCGATTGACATATTTTTATTAGAAATTACTGTGCTTAGTGCTCCGTTCATTTTGTTGCCCGCATTCACTCTTCTTTCAACATATTTTTCTACTCTTCCATCTCTTGAAAACATGCTTCCCAGATACACAAATTCTTCTACTTGCTCGAGACATTCGTTGTTTACATTTTGATAAGTTGGGAGGTAATAATAAAATTCATTTCCCTATCTAAATCCAGCGGTGCACAGTGCACTGCTACAGTATTCTAATTGCAACGTATATTTTACTGTCCCTGGACTGGCACCTGAAGCGTAAGTCTGATCACCTTACAATCTACATAACAAAAAAATATCAAGATACGGTGCAATTGGAATACAAATCAGGACTCTATGCACCACTGAGTTCGTATAGGGAAATTATGAAATTACGTTGTTATGCTATAAATCTATGGCAGCACACAGAAGCATGAACAAAAACATAAATAAGGACTAACTTACGAAAATGTCTATGCAGTAGAAGTTATGATGAAATTACCTGAAACAAAAAAAGGTTATTAGATTTGAATTCTTATACAAAAAGCATACTCAAACAAAGCATTCAAATATTTAGTGGCCTATGTTAATGTGTTAGTGCCCGTTTAGCACCTCAATCACAATGGCCGCACTTGTCGGTAATTACTGACGTGATAAAAAAATTCTTATGGATTAGTGTTGGCTAAGGACTTTTAATCGTAGTGATAAACATCTGTGATTAAGCACCTGTACCTCAATCACAAATAACTATCGACGAGCTGAAAAACGTGCTAAACATTTGAGCGATCATAATGAACATGCTTAAGTTATCGCAGTCATACGTCGACGCGTGTGTAATCTCTAAGTCAACGCGTCGTGTTAGAATGTTTTTTGTTTTCCTCGTAAATAAATAGTTCATTGGCGAAAAATGGGCGTTTACTATAAAAACGAAACGGCGTGAACGGCGGAAACGGCGTGACGGTTTGTTTGTGTTACAAATATACACATTTTGGATATATGTTTTTTTTTAAAGGAATAACCCGCTAAGCCTCTATTGTGAGGCTTGTCAGCAGGTGGGATAGAGGAGATACAGAAGGAGGTAACGAAAAATACATTACAACACCCAGACCAATTGAGAAAAAAATATTTCTTGGATTTTTTTCTTGCGACTGGAGGGAATCGAACCCGCGACGCCAGTTTCACAGTTGGCCGTCTAACCAACTGCGCCTCGGCGCCTGTCTCAATTAAGAACATAAATATCAATTAATAGACAGTCAACTTCCAATTCTAATTGCCCCCTTCATAACATTATAAAACACACATTTTAAATGTGAAACTATAAAATACATCAATTTGAAGTATAAGCTCGCGGGCCGGATTGATAACAGGCAGTCGAGCCGTAGTTTGCCGATCCCTTTCGCAAACTGAAAGTTTTTTGCGGTTGCAAAGACTTTCAGTTATTGACACCTTCGCCATCGCCGTGCCATCTCATCGCCATTAATTGAGTCAGCGGAAGGTTAGACCTGCGGCCGTCATTCACCACATTACACGGCTCTTGTTTTCTCATTTCACAGGCATATTCGAGCGTTGGAGGAAATGAAACAGATCGGTGGCAATAATCAATGCACCGAGTAGTCCACTTCACGTTCTATACCGACACTCGTGCCCGCTCATCCGTCAGAGAGAATCAAAGTAATTAATATTTAATTGAAATCTTAATCCGGCTATCAAAGAACGCCATTATGGGAAAACAATCCGCAGTTTACGGTACTTTTCAATTTAGATGGTAATAAATTCATTGAACGAAACGGTAAGGTTTTATGAAGATTGCAATGAAATGTAAATCAATCAAAAAGAAACTAGCCATCTACAAATTAAAAAATGCGAAAACATTAGAAAATGATCAATCCATACTTCCATACTGATATTATAAAAGCTTAAGTGAGGTAATTTGTTTGTTTGTGATTCCATCACGTCTCAATGGAGCGACCGATATTTTTACGAAGGGGCAAAGTAAAATAGGATACTATAACATGTCTGGTTATATTTCAAATATATTTATTAATTCAGTTCATGCATTTTTTTTCCATTTTTAAAATTTTTTTTTGCACCACAACAGGCCAGGAGGCCCAATTACAGTGGCGAATTACATCACAGAATACCCAGGCTTGAGAAAAATCACATTTTAATTTTTGTCTTCTCGCCGGGAATCGAACCCGGAACCTTCCGTGCGTGAGTCAAGCGTCTTGACCACTACACCACGGAGGCCGCCATACAGTACAAGAATTACATACAGTACAAGAACTAGGAAATAGATATACAATGTCGTCGGTTACACGGGTTGACAAGCACTGACTGAGTTATTGTTTCACGACGGGGGGTGATTTCGGGTTCCGAGTGGCCAAAACACGTGGTGCTTCGGACAGCCAAACTATCTCCTCCCGGTAAATAATGTCTCGCACCGTATTCAGACGTTAGCGAAAGGGCCTAGCAGCCAGCATTCGTACTTCGCTGAGTAGAGACAAGGGATCAATTACTGGGATCCGAGTAATCAGATTATAGGTCTGACCAAAGTATCCGGTTGAACCAAATAAGGTTGGCGACTATGTGGCAGAGACCGATCGGTATAATATGATCTTACGGGGCGAAAGCCCAGGAGTTCCCTAGTACCAGAAAGTTCCAAACAAGGAAAGCAGGCTGATTAAGCTAGAAGAGCCCTGAGTAGGTGTCTTTACCAGAGAGAACCGAGAAGATAGGTTAGCAAAATGGTAGAAGACGACCCGGATTACTTTTTAATTTACTTGCTTTATCTTTGTATAGTTTGGTGGGCTTTTTGCTTTGATTTTGTAGTAGGATTTTGGATTTGTGAACAAAATAACGATGCGACGTCACCATAGACTAACTGAGCGTCGTATTTTTTTCATAGCGATAGTTGGAAGACCAAGCTACTTTCAATCCCGATAAAATATAACAAAACAAAATTCTAATCAATAAACGAAAACTTTTATTGATAAATGATACAACTAATTTTTTACCTGAATAATATCTCCCTAATGAAAAGTAAGCTAAAAATTAGTAAAATATAAAAATGTAAGTAATATGACAAATTATTGAAAAACGAAAAGTTTCGCATTAGTTTTACACATATTAAGGGGTGCTCGTAAAGGTTTGCTTTCGAACAAATAAAGCTTGGACGAAATCAAGTGAGGATTATCACTGGAGCCCTTTACAGGGCCCTGCAGATTAAATAAACCACCTAGCTAAAATGAACTTTTCTGAAACTTCGAAATGTAGGTTCTGCAGTGCAGATGAGGAAACACCTTTACACAGTCTATGCGAATGTAATGCTTTACATAATAAAATAAGCCGCATCCTCGGGGGACAGCTAGTTAAACTTGAGAATGTTTAAGAGCTTGCCTCCAGCCCTATGCAATAATAGCCCGATACTTTATAGATCTGGACTTGGAGGGGCAGATTAAGCAATATAAGAAATCTCGCCCTCCTCACGCGGCGTTTAAAAATAGTTCAAAAAAAATATATAAAAAAATAAAAATAGATTTTCACAGGTCGCAGTGACATCAGTCGATTATATAACACTGACCCCGATTTCAAAGTAGCACTAATAACAAAATATTATTTTATATTGTTAATAATGAAATGCAACGAGGTGAATGCCGATTCAATCAATAAAAAAAATGTTTTTTTTTTTTTTTTTGTTTTTTACAATAAACATAATAATAAAACAGAGTATTAAAAAAATGAAGCTTAATTTCATATCAATGAAAATGTTAATGAATTTATTAACTTTATTTATTTTTATTTAAATGTTTATAATTTATTATTTTAATTTATTTTGTTATTACTTATAGATGTTTTTTAAAATACGTATGACAGTGTTAAGAAAGCTCAATATTTTGAATCTGATTATTTTTGTTAAATTTTTTTGGTCATTTAAAGGTTTTATTTTATTGCATAAAATAACTAGCATTTGAATAGGAATAACCAGCTAAGCGTTGGAAGGCCACAGAAAAGATGGGTCGATGACATCGCCTTTATTGCCGGTCAAACATGGATGATGAAAGCAGGTGATAGGAAGGAATTGAGACGTTTAGAAGAGGCCTTTATCCAGCAGTGGAGAGAATAAGGCTGAAGAAGAAGAGAAACCCGCTAAGCTTCTATTTTAGACACTTCTTAGCAAGTAAAAAAAAGATAATGGCAGACAGTTATAAAAATTAACCACAGATATAAAATAGTTATTTTTATTGTATTTTAATAGATTTATGGATCGTTGGATCTGGTGGGATCAACAGTTGATGCAAATAATAGAAGAAGAATGGAGAAAGTATTAAGTGTCCCGACGAAGAGACGGGTAAGTCTCGAAACCGGTAGACATACAAAAAGTGGTAAGTGGTTGTAAACAATTATTTACTAACATTATTTGATACTCAGCATGTTGGTTTAAGCCTAATACTTAAAATAGTTCGATTTAGAGGGGGTATAAATGTTATTCTTGAGGTACGCCGCTCCGTATGACCCGGCGGCCGGCAAGCCCTAATTTGTTAAGTTAATCAACAAAGCGTAAACAAGTCAATGTTTGAATGAAGCAAACAAGCGCAAGTACTCGTTAAGTAAGGTCTTGAAGTAAAACAGCAGAGAAATAGATAGTCAAATTGAATGTGCCGTGTTGAAAGTTGAGAACATGGCGGCTACAAATCACGCGGCCGATAACACGCTGGGGTTATCCTCCTTAACTCTTAACAGCTGTAACCCCTTGATGTTAACTGCATGTAGAATTTATACTACAGTACAAATGCAGAACGAGGAACCGACTGCATTTCCTGTACTGACGTTCGAATTACACAATGATCTTTAAATGAGGTCCCTGCACGAAGAGGGCGACAGATCCAGTTTGCAAAAAGTTTAAGAAATCATATATATATATTTAATAATGGTCATACCTGGGGTTATTAATTACACACGAAATTTGAATATTTCCATTTACACACATTGGAGTATAGTTTCAATAGTTTTTATAGCTTATTCAAAACCTTGGTGTGCATAAATTAAAATTTTGGATCTGCCCCGCTTTTGCATCAAAATGTAAAAATTTGACTGCCGTTTTAAGGATTATCCATACTAATTCATACTCATCGTCATCCCCTTTCCACACCTAATGGTGCATAGGGCACTGCATTGGTACACCAATCGCAGCGTATCTTGATCATTTTTTGTTACATGAAGGTAAGAAGATCAGTCTTACGCTTCAGGTGCCAGTCCAGGGACTATATCATTTCAATTCATACTTGATAATACTAAAAAGGGAAAATGTATTAGTCTGTTTGTTTGAGTTTCTTCACGTCGCAACGGAGCGACCGATCGACGTGATTTCTTTTTTATAAAGGCATTTTTTTTTAGTTGCGAATTCGGACCGGCAATCGATACAGGGTACTTTTATCCCGAAAAAATATATCGTTCCATCCCAAAAATTCTTATTACTAAACGACAAAAGTAATTTTTTAACTAATTTCTCCGTAATACCTAGTAGCTAACAAACCAAAGATAGAAATATTTTTTTTTATTAATAATCGTGATAAATCGTTGTGATCGTAGAAAAACGACAGATATGCGAAAATTGACTTTCTTTTATATTTTGATCTTTATAAGGCTTTACATTCCAGAAGTAATATTCCAAACGCTCTCGCGGCCGTAGAAAACACTTTTATCTCGCGTATTTTGTAGGTAAATACGTGAGATAAAAGTGTTTATTACGGCCGCGAGAGCGGTTCAGAATAGCACCGCAGGTTTGAAAATGAACAAAATACGTATAACTAATCCGAGTATCAACGGATATACTTTTGTACTATTCAGTTGTTTACCTGAAATCAGCAATCGAGACGAAATCACTCCTTCAGGGTTCGTAGTTTTAGTTCACACACATTGTATACGTCATGCGACTGGACACAACGAAAACGTAACAATTTATTAACATTCCACATTTCAACTCAACTTTTTCTATCTTAACGACCATGCGATGCGAATGTCGATGGATGCATAAAACGAGCCATGACCCAACTGACAATATTTGTAAAAAGACACGTCAAAAGCCAGAACAATCGTAGCGCGTGCGCGAGAAGATGTATTGTAGAGTAAGCGAGGAACGATACCAAGACAGAGTGTTGTGGCGTTTAATCCTCTCCACCAACAGCGAGAAGGTTTATTTACACTATAAAACTTGGTCGTCTCGTAATTCATCCCTTTGTTTATTTTCACAACACATAGCACCGAAAGGAGTTGTTTCCCGTCAGGCGAGCCAAATAAATATTGAAGAGTAATGCTAACAAAAAACTATTAAAAACTGCACTAATGAGAAAAGTAACGACGGATAAATTAAAGTTTGACAGTGAGTCGGCGTCATGAATGGGGACTCGGTAAATATTTATATCTTCAGCTGTTCGCCAATCGATCATTTTAGTTTTGTTTAAAAAGCATTTTCCTACATAGCGCATGAACGCTGCGATCATATTATGATGATTTACAACTATATCTTCATTGCAGACATGAAAACACCAGCAAAGCAAAAGAATCAATGTCTAATACACTAAATTGCGTGTCAACATGGACAAAAGAGTATGGTTTACTAATAAACCCATCTAAAACATAAATTATGTTTGCCGGTTGTCAAAGATTGCTTAGTAAACTAGACGCATCTTCACTTAATCCTCATATGTCAATGGTACCAATATTCAAAACAGGAAATCTGTAAAAAATCTAGGAGTACAAATGGATGAACATCTCTGCTGGCGAGCTTATACTGATAAATTAAGCCGCAAAATATTTTTCAGTCTACACTCACTTAAAAGGTTGCAAAAATTCTTACCCATTAATACTAAATGCACCCTTGTACAAGCATTACTACTACCCATTCTAGATTACGCTGATGTTTCCATGACTGATTTAAGCTGTGAGCAACTAGATAAACTTGAACGACTTCAGAATACATGCATAAGGTACATTTTTGGTCTTAGGAAATACGACCACATTTCTGATTATCGTAGGCAACTGAAATGGCTCAATATTAGACAGCGGAGAGACTATCACTCCCTCTCACTTCTATTCAATGTACTTCATAGTCCTAACGCTCCTATATACCTGCGTGAAAAATTTCAACGCTTATCAGTTCATGGTTTACCTCTTCGTTCTTATTCTCAAGGCACTCTCTTAATACCCATCCACAATTCCTCTTTCTTCTCTAACTCATATAGTGTCCATGCGGCTCGACTGTGGAATCATCTCCCATCCAACATCAAAGATGTTACTACATTATCTCTGTTTAAATCACGTCTGAAGAAACATCTCCTTTCTCTTCCTTAATCTCTCCTCCTTTCCTCTTTCCTCTTTCCTCTTTCCTCTTTTTTCCTTTTTCCCATTGAGTAATAGTTTTGATTCAAGGCAATTTATTACGTTTATTTCTATTTTTATATATCTTCAGCTTTTTAATCTTTTTTTTTCTATTAAATATGTTCTGTAACTTGAATTATAAAAATAAAACTTTTGAAGAAATTTCCATTTGGCAATAAACCCGCCAATGTACAAATAACATTATGTACAAAAAGTTAAATAAATAAATAATAGTTAGAATTAATTATGCCATATCGAACCCAGAAGTATTACAATGCCTAATTTCAATAAATAAATAAAATAATACATACTTAAATTACATATAATATTTTCTTCATCCAATGGTTTGTTGGTCGAATGTTATGTTTATTTATAAATTAAAAACACTTATTACTTATTTTTTGTGGAGTGTCAATGGGGGGCTAGATTTCTAACCGCCTGCGCCTATGCGCTCTGTAGCTGCAACGCGTGTTGGAAAGCTTATTGTACAACCCCCTTGAAGTGATTTTCACAAAAAATGGCGCCATATTAATTATCCTAAATAAATAAGGACAAATATTTCAGTCTTCTTGTGAGAAAGTAAATGTTTTACGAAAACCTTGGAATAACGCCCGGACCAGTTTATGAAATACGTACGGGGTCCCGGCTTACTCATTATCGCATTTCACACGTCCAATTATAGATGATACGGATAATAAAATCGCTTTGACATTTGGAACTAACGGAAGAACAGATTATAATAACGGTTTTAAATCAAATGACGCCGATTTGAAAGCAGAAAAAGAAGGTAAATTTGGTAAAAAGGTTAATTTATCAGATTACCGAAATCCAAATATTGAGTTGAAAAACAGTTTGGGTAACTGTTTGATAATTTATGAGTTAATAATATGTTTTAATTTAGCATAATTTTATAAATCGTAAATTATATAAATTGAAATATTCACGACCCAAATTTTGGTTTACGAAAGCGCATTTCTTTCGTATTTTTTACTACAAATAAATAAATTCATTACCTACTTACTATATTAGTCTATTCATTCACTGAACTAACACAAAGTTGATCAACAATATGTTTTAGTATATTCAAATGTTTGTAAACAATGCAGGATTTCACCCCCCTAGGGAGTTAAACATTTGGACAAAGGTGGAAGTGTCGGAACGGGTAATAACAGTGAGGTCACATTTTTATATTACTATTTATTGTTTACGATTTTTAATAAAAATAATAAAGCTACACCAGCTTCGTTGTGAAGATTTAATTTAGTAATGAATATTATCTGTATAACTAGGTCCCGTGGCTAGTGTATGGGACTCACGGATTAAATGTATGTGGTTCGAATCCCACTCTATACATTGGGTAAATAATAATAATGTAAATACATATTTTAAAAAAAAACATATTTGATAATTTTAACAGTGTCTACTAAATACTTAATTATAATAACTTCCAAATATTTTATATCAAATAGATCAAATAATTAAAATAAGGTATGGTAAACATTCCCCTATTTAGTCCTGTGAAAGTCCAGTAAGTTAAGGGCGGTATTAAAAAATTATGTGAACATTTACAACAGGTAGTGCAAGATTACTGACGCGACTAATTTTGATCGACCTTTCGAACATGGCAGTCAATTCAAATTATATGACGTATAAATGAACCAAAGCCAGCATATTAGAGATCGTTGGACGGATAGTTCCTCTGGTGTTCCTTATTCCTACACAATACTTAATTAGTTTCGCCTGGCGATGGCGTCGTAATAAACTTGAGTAAGTCATTGACCAGAAATTAATATCATCGACCAAAATAAAAGTCTAAAGATAGCAACGAGAAGTGGGTGGATCTGCCACTAGAGATCTAATATGAAAGCATCCAACTCACGTCTTTAATATACGGAAAGGCTTTGCTTATACTAACATCACAAAAGTTCATTCTTAAAGAGCCTTTATTATTAATATAAAAACTATCGAGTGGGTTGTTTCACACCGGGCGCACAAATACAAATCCACACGACACGGTAAAATTAGGGTGGATTTTTCTCATTAATTGCACCGAGCGTTCAATGTTTCGGAAGACTACCTGATTCAGAATATCTACAATATTTTTATTTTTTTTATTTATTAGTTCAACAAGAATACATAAAATACATACATTTTTTAAGTACGCATTACTAAAGTTCTTTATATATATTCTCAATTATAGAACTCCAACATCTTTCATAAATTATATATAATGTTTGTGAAATCAATCTAAGTAACAATAAATATTAAGTTAAGTGAAAGATAAGAATAAAGATTGAGTTAAAGAAATAAAATTGAGTTAAACATAAGAAACTAAATTTATGAATAATTTTTAAATAAAATCTCAATTTATTGCAACAGAAAAGGAAAACATTTTGAGAAGGGAACATTAGCTGGTTTAAGTGGCCAGTCGAAATAAAGAATAGTGATATAAATAAAAACAAAGTCAAATTGGTTTTAAAAATCTTTTTCTAAAATTCTAAGTTTAGTATGTAAAAAAAAAAAAAATGGGGAAACCAAACAATTTAAAACAGTGTCAAAAAAAGTGTTTGTTTATTATTTTTTATATATTTCGTTATAAAAAAGACTTTATTTACTTGTATTTAATTTTTTTACTCTTTTATTTTATTGATATATTTAATATTTTTTTTAATTTTATGTAAACATTATTATGTATATTGTGTTACCAAAATGTTTAAAGAGAGAAATCCCTGCAAAAAAACTGCTTATGCAGTTTTGCGGGAATTAAAAAAAATTGTTTAGAAGAATTCTTATGTGAAAAAATTTCAAAAAAAAAAGTCTACACACTGTGTAACGCTCACCATTCTGTCCATATTTGAACATCCACATTTCCTCAACTCTTCCATCTGTTGACTTTTGTGAAATTAAAGAGCTGAAACCTTTATCGTGTGGGTGAGATTCATCCGGCTGAACCAATTCACCTATCAGACAACGCCTGAAAACAGTTTTCCAACTTTTATACTTCTTCTGGTATAACAGTTAGTTCAATCAACAATGTTTTAAAGTATCTTCAAATGCTTGTAGACAGGCTGGATCCTTCCCTTCTCAAAATGTTTTCCATCTATGTTGCAACAAATGTATATAGATGTTAATAACACCCCAGGGAGGAAATCTAGCTTGTCTTCAAGAATTTGGACATACTTAAAACATACTGATTGATTTGATGATTATTGTGTAGTACTCCATATTTAAACTAATAATATAAGAAACCAAACACTGATTTTGTCTACTGAACACTTGATTTTATTTTTACAAATATAAAAACAAAAAAATTTCGTGATAATTTTCGTGACATTCGTTTGAAAATACCCTAACAAGGCGAAACAATTGTCTTGTGTTCAGTGGACTCAAATCAGTGTTTGAAGTCTTATATTTTAAGTTTATTTGAAACATTTTAAATTTTAAAATAGATCAAAAGCAAAGAGGGATAAAATGTATTTACTCTATTCTACTAATAAAGTAAACTACGATAATAACAACAGATTTATGACTGAAAGAAAGTATAATATACAGTAAAGAATGATATTTTTTGGCAGCAATAGAGAAATATCATTTTTTCTTTTTTCACATTTTTAAAGTAATAAAGGTCTATGAAATATTGTCTATTAAAAAAAATTTTTTTTGCTTATAAGTAGCATAAAAAATATTTGTAATTTTGAATTCCCGCAAAAACGGTCACTCCATTGGCCACGCCCCTAATACGTCACGATTCATGTGTATTTGTTCCTAGCCATTGAAATTTATTTAGAACATTATCAAGAATCTTGACGTCACAACAACCAAGGCCAGACAGCTGCCTATGCGACGATGAAACTCCTCAATATGTCCCTCACCTGTTGATGCATTTCCCCGTTTTCAGCTTTCAAAGGCAACAGCCGGAGGCGCGATGCAGAAGCCTGGGTGAGGATCTACGCAACATCCCATCGGTGATAGGTAATAAAGAACTTACACGAGAGGTAGTATCATACATGGTCAATATAGTGCAGGCAATTGGTAAAATAAACCAAAGTAGGGAAGAAAATGCCGAACACTCCTCTAGTGGAACGGAAGGCCTGTTGACTACTGCCAACAAGCCGACTTCTCCTGAAGAGTTTTAAGTGGTTTCCTCTCCACATGAGCAAATGCTGAGAAGTTCCTGATTGGTCCACATAAGTATATCCCTCTTGATCCTAACAGTTTAGATAAATTTAAAGAAATTTAATTGCAGAATAATCCACCTTTTTATATATAAACCTTGTATATTATAAGCAAGGTAAAAAATAAAGCAACTCCAATATAAAAAAATTAAAAAAAATAAAAAAAACAACCAACGTATTTTTATTAAATTTCTTTTTTACATTTATGTATGAAAACTTTTCTCCACAATATCCGTATTGATTTTGGAAATACAATTAATTATTCTAAATCCATTTCATATGTTTTTATCCTAGCATAAAAAGAGGCATTGTTGTAAGAGAATCGACGCTGACCCGATACTCGGGTAATAAGGTTCCATTCCGCGACTATTAAGGTCAGTGTGGTAAGAGTTCACCTGAATAATTGGCGCTCGATATAACACTTTATGCTACACTGATCCCGAGACACGAAGAGTGCACAATTGTGATAATGCCCGATCGCAATCTCAACATACCTACATACTTACTGCGCTTTACCGTCATCGCGTGACGTCACAAACCAGCATCTCGTCGGGATGCATCCCCGTCCTAATCGCGCTCCATTTAATACAAGTATGTTGTGGTTTGTCAGTTGATGCCGCGGATGTCTCCCGACAGACAGCCTTAACCACGCTTGTCTTCTTTACGAGGCATCAGGTTCTCGACGTCCTGGACGTCCACTGCTGACTGTTCGTCGGCAGTTCATGTCAGAACTACGGGACGCGAACCTGACTTGGGAGGATGCATAAAAGCTTGCAGCCGACGGAGGTTTCTGGAGGCCATTTGTGGACACCACACGCTCCAACTAGAGAGCGGACATGGAAAGTGGATGACATTTATCATTTTTTTCTCTTTTTAATGTCATCATTATATTAGTTTACTTCCTTTGTACAATTTGTCGCAGAAGTGTTTGCAAAAGTGATAGAGAAAAGACTGACACTTAATCTGAAGAAATTTAGGCTCTGATGGTAGGTAAATCAATGATACGCCTATTTTTTCAATCCTTTTAACTATTATTGAGTTTTCCTCCTGAAATTTCTTGGTGGAACAGCATTTTAATTTTAATAATAAAAATACGTACGTAGTTTTATTCCACATTCATTAATAAACAAAAATTACTATCATTTTGTATGTTTATGCTTATGTATCAACTCTCACTGCCTCCACCTACCATGGAATCACTTCTCTACAATACCGAGTGTGTGCGGACCAACTACTGCTTTACAAAATTATGACAGGAATAGTTGACTGTACAGAACTACTTAGTTTAATAAAAAATACATGTGCCAGCCGGGATTTGTAGACGGTACCACCTGTTTCATGTACCAATAAGTATAACATCGTATGTTAAAAATGCCTTTTTTCGTAGGACTTTTTCAGTGTACAATACAAAATTTAAAGATATATATTACACAAAAATCACTCTGTCAGATTTAAAATTTACACTAAATATGCATTATGTAACTTAGTAGACATTATAATAATAAATATGTACATCTCCCTTCCCCTCCTTATCCTCTCTTTAAGCATTATTGTCCTAATCCCGCCCAATTTATAATAACTTACTGTTCTTAAAAAAATATTTTTTAAATCTTTGATTATTGAAAAATATTTACGAGTACATGAAAATAACATTTTTATATGCATAAACTTCTATGTATTTATTTTATATGCAATATATTTTCTTTACTAACTTTGTATACTTTGTGGAAATCGGTTATTAGTTCTGAGTTTATACACTATATCTGTTTGTTTACTATAAATATGTATGTAGAACTGTTGATTTCACAAATAAAATAATAAAGTTTTAGTATTTAAATTGCATTTTTTTTTGGTCTGGAAAT
Source organism: Micrasema longulum (assembly GCF_059751315.1). Classification (NCBI taxonomy): domain Eukaryota; kingdom Metazoa; phylum Arthropoda; class Insecta; order Trichoptera; family Brachycentridae; genus Micrasema; species Micrasema longulum. The sequence continues at coordinate 105,773 of NW_028277588.1, read as the reverse complement.
ATGAAGGTGCATCGTATAATCGAGGAAATACATACATATTTGAATAAGATCTCACCACTGACAAGCCACAGCAATTGGGACATTTGATACACGTTAACTTTAAATTTATGTTGAGTCGTAAGTTCACCTTTTTTTATTAATTTAAAAAAAAAAACAACAAAAAACCACCGTAAAATCCAGTTATACGAATAAAAAGTTAGCAATCTCTATCAGATTAACTTGTTTGCACCATCAGACGTACGATTGTGCGATCTACGAACAGACATAAAAAGCCGATTTTACGATTCGCCAAGAAATGAATTTCATTTCGACTCGAGTACGGTACGAAAACCGTTACCCGACCGGCACAAGTCTTATTACTTATTATTATGGTATTATCATCAAATAACCGTATTTGAACAGCGAGACTCACTACACAGGCCATCGGCCATCTCGTTATAGCCCGGTAGTACTTTTAACAAACCTTTATGTAAGTACTGAGAATGGCCTCAATTGACAATATACGTGGCGTACTTTAATATTAGCAAGGCAAGGAATTATAGCTTCTGAAGTTTCCTCAGGCTGATAAAGCAAAACAGAATCCATAGAATACAAATATCAACAGAGACCTACACGTTTACAGAACGAAGTGGGGAGATCTATACATTTACGGGACATATTATACGTATGTTCGATTGACGTTTACGGCGAATGCTGTGGATTCTGTGGACAGCCAGACTTACAAACATATCTATACTCCAGGAACTAGACTTACATCCTTGTGCGGGAATAGAATACTGCAGTTTCTTTGGACATATATTTTCTGAGGGAACTCTGATAGTTTGGAGAAGGAGAAGAAGGGACAAGGTCACGTGGACGTCAAGCGACAAGATGGAGCGGCTTGGTCACTGAATTATCAGAACTATCACTGACAAATAAATGCCTACACAACAGCACAATACCGTTCAACCGTTCAACTCGTAGGTAGAGAAACATTAAAGTACTGTTCATCGATCAGCATAGAACAAACTATGGCCTTAATTCTCCAACGACCCGTCTTTGTCGTATTGTTAACTCAAGACAAGATCTGGACTTTTTTGGTTTAAGTTTACAACGATTTAAACGAGCACTAAATAAATAGTCCAGATCTTGTCTTGATGTCCCTTATGTTTGTCAATGCTTCTTTTCTTTTTAAAAAAAATGATTTGAACTATTATTTTAATGTAATATTTAAACCCTATGAATTGTATACATGGACAATGTCCGTTAATAAATAAATAAGATGGAGAGAGACTGTTCACAAACGAGCCATGTCTGGAGTCGGGCGTGATCGCCATCTTCAGACATGAGGCACGGATTAAAGAGAGAGAATTTAGTGGCTGATTTCAGTAATCATAATTCAGAAACTCTAAAACAAATTAATAATGCTGCTTCCGTGTCTGAGTGCGAGATCCCGTATGGAAGAACAAACACACGAGACTCGGTAGTCACAAAACATGTGTGAGGACAATAATCACATACGGATGTGAGGCATGAACAGACACCTCCAGAACGAAATCTCGACTAAGGACTTTGTACAAAGTCACCGGAAACGCCCTGCGAGATAGCACAAGAAACACGTGTACGGAAGACATCGTGGGGTAAGAAAGACAGCGAAAACAATACTGGAATGGGCATGTCTACAGAATACTGGAAGACAAGGAAGCCCCGAAAGCAGAAGGCCCCTCAGACAGACCACTGAAAATATGGCGGGATAGCTGACAGTCGACTTCACAGGAGCATGCAGTCTTCTCAACAGAAGAATCTGTAAAAGGAAGAAGATTTATAGACCAATTTCGGATGAATCGAACAAATCCACAATGCATGGTAAAATTACCTAGCGCAGCTACATTTGTAAAATATAACAACAACCCTGGACGAGAGCCGTTAAGCTAATGGCTATTAATTATTACTTCATTCCGTCAGGTTCAACTGAACTTACCGTCATAGTGTAGATATGGCTTCCGATTGTAATAGCCCACCGGTTGCTTAATCACTAATAACTATCGACGTACTTGAAAACATGCTAAGCATTTGAGAGATCACAATGAACAATAATGAATATGCTTCATTATCGCAGCCATAAGTCGACGCGTGTGTAATCTCTAAGTCAACGCTCTCGTCGGTTTGTTTTTTTGTTTTTCTCGTAAATAAATACAGTACACTAGTGAAAAATCAGCGATGACTATAAAAAAATAATACAATATATTGCATTTGCAAAATAGTAAGGAGTATCTAACACAAAAAAGTAAAAATTTAATTACAATTACTATGGCGACTGCTTTTCTTGCCATTTGGCTTGCCAACCGCCGGCTAAATGCAATAAATAGCATGATAAATAATAAATAAATAATAAGTAAGATTTAGTTTTTTGTATGAAAAATAGAATATGCATACATTTTTTTATAAAAACGTTGAATTACAGTTTACTCCAAATATTCGTACAAATATACACATTTTCGTAGGTAAATGTATCGATCGATATAAGCTGCATTTAATGTACCAATGCAGTGCCCTAAACACCATAGGGACTGGGGTACGATGATGATGATGAGGGGTTTTTTATTACCAATTTTGTTTTACCAATGACTATTTTTAGTAGAGAAACATTTCCCAGACTGAAGACAGATAATCAGTACCTAGTCTAGTAGATAATTTAGATATAAACCCATGATATATTTTAATTTACATACTATTGCTTGTAAATATGCAAAACTTGTACATATTATTACAATATATTACACCGGTACCCCTTCTCACCACTGCCAGTGGGTTAAGGTCGCAATTCCGGTTTTTCGGGATATCGTAAAATCGGTTCGTAAATAGTGACCGACAGAAGTTTCTTTTTCGGTTTCGGTTTTGGCCAATAAAACGAAATTTGGCTGCGGTTTTGGTTTTGGCCAAAAATTGGCCGAAACTTCGGTTCAGCCGGAACTTGCGGTCGGGATGCGTGAAAATTAGCACAGTTAGGGATATTGGATCGTTGTCCATTCAAATAATTAGTTATTATATAGCCATTGTCAACATAAAAAAAAAACTAGACTGATTTTGTGATTTGGTTATTATAGTTAGTAGTTCTAAGATCTTTCATATTTATAGTTCTGTAATACATTTATGGTTGATTCATTTAATACTTCACAAGAATACAGGACCTCGATTAACATGTTTTATACGTTTATGATTTATATCGTTAATTGAAGTGCTTTCACACTTATAGATTACGCAGACAGGGTATAGTCAAAGGTTATAACCGACTTATACATTATATAATTGAATTAACAATGCATTACTCACTGGGAAAAGCCGTGCCGAAGAAGAAATTTTACAATTTAAGTTTAAATTATATATATATATATATTTATATGTATATTTTTACATAATAAATTGTTTTAGACTTTTTACATAGATATAAAGAAATAAGTGATTTCTTTTTTTTTTAAACTAAACAAAAGACTCGGACAAAATTTTCAGAAGGCGTAAAAAATATAATTTTCAACAACAGAGTATAAATAATAAATGATATATTATTTTTGTAAAACGAATGTAAGTATCCGTAAGGGTTAATCAATATTTTTTATTTTTTTTAATACAACTATTGTCACAAATCTCAACTAAGAGTAGGTAGCTATAGTAAGTTATAACATAATTAGTTAAAAGTTCCCATGGCGCACATTAAAGAACTGTTAGATATAAGTTAACAACGACCAAAATGCGCTAAAAATAAATAAATTTACGCAGTAAATTATTTCAACTTTTATTTCATATAAAAAAATCATGTATTTTATTAAATACTTATTTTAATGAACTTGTAAGGTTTTGAATTTGAATTAAAAAAACTAGAATTTTAACTTATTTAAAAAAGTTTCGGTTTCGGCCGAAACAAGAAGAGAAGCCGAAAATCGGTTTCGGTTTGGGCTGAAAATCTTCGTTCGGTTCGGTTCGGTGTGTCACTATTCGTAAATAACAAAAATCGAGCATTCGGATAACGGGACGCGGCGGTGGATGAGTAGCTACTACGGTGCGCATCAGACTCGGGGTTCATTCCCCTCCCGGGACCGGATATTGGCGGGAAACCAGATTGACGACTGGGGAAACAACATGGCGGTTATGTAATCAATGGGCTGAGATTGCGACGGCTTGTTTACGTTCAATTTGTCTACAAATAAATAAAAACGGGGAATTGGATGAACCGGGAAATGCCATTACGAGATTTTAAGAAGTTCCAATAATACGCTTTTCCAAAGTCAGTGAAACGTCGATCCCGTGACCTCCGTTCACGCATTGACTACAAACTAATATTTAGACTGCGATAAGGACATTATTGTTTATTAATAGTGTCATATTTACTAACGATTTTTTTTCTGTAAAAAAAATATTTTTTTGTAGTAAAAATAAATATTTACGTTATTTTTTTTTTTTTAATAGAAAAAGAAATATTAGCGTTCTTTTAATTTGCCCAAATACTTCAATTTTGGTGACCATTTTCAATGAGTTGTAAATAACGCACTATTAGAAAATTGAAATCAAGTTAAGGTAGAGTGGGCGGCCTCCGTGGTGTAGTGGTCAAGATGCTTGACTCACACACGGAAGGTTCCGGGTTCAATTTCCATGTGAGAACACAACAAAATAAATGTGATTTTTCTCAAGCCTGGGTGTTCTGTGATGTAATTCAACACTGTAATTGGACCTCCTGGCCTGTTGCGGTGCAAAAAAATAAAATAAATAAATGTAAAATGTATGTAATGTTTGAACCTCGGCCCTCTGGCCCGTGAATCCGCAACACTAGCCACAGAACCACAACCCGAATATATATGATTATGATTTACCCATTCGCCCAGTTGGTCAGTCATTTACCCAGTCGGACTCATGGTGTAATGGTCAGCGCATTTGCCTACCATGCAAAAGGTCTCGGGTTCGATTCCCCACATGTTTGTTGTGAAATATAATTTAAAAATATGTTTTTACACTAGAATATTTCATATTCCCTAGACTGGTACCTGAAGCGTAAGACTGATCACCTTACATTCATGTAACAATAATTATTAAGATGCGCTGCGATCGGTGTACCAAATACAGTGCCCTATGCACCATTAGGTGCGGAAAGGGAATGATGATGATTTACCCAAATATTTCATTTTAAGGACTATTTTCAACGAATTGTAAATAACACTCGGTAACCTGTAATTGAACATGTTCAGAAAACAAATTGTTGTAATATGCATACTGTATTTTTCATACAGCAAACTTAGTTTTACTTTATAGATAAAATTGAAGGTAAATATTATCGTCCCATTGTAATGCGGGCCTTGGCCCTGGTGTAAAATAATTAATTTATCTCTTAGGTGAGAATGAATTTGATGTAACTAATCGCGGTCGGTACATATTTGGGCATTTTTAAGTAGTTTCGGCCGTTTTTAAATAACTAGTTTAAAAAAAAAAACATTTTTTAAATAAAATAAAAAATAAACATTTGGATTCTAACAATTTACCCAAATATTTAAATTTTGGTGGCCATTTTTAACTATTTGTAAATAATAAACTATTAGAAAATGCGTATCAAGTTGTGGTAGAACGGGATGCGAACTTCGGACTTTTGATCTGTAGTCCACGATATTAGCCACTGGACCACAAGTTGATTCTTATTAAAATATCTCCTGGGGAGCAGATTTGCGTGGAGGTGTTACCCGTTTGGCTGCGTACAATTACTACTTCTTTACAAACTTCAATATTATAATTATGAGAACAAATAAGTTCTTTTTTTCCAAATATTTTTGTGATTTAACGCGGATTTTTTTATTTATTTTTGTAAATATAGGTTTATTTACAGTTCCATCAACCTTTTACATAATTACAATAAAACCAGTGAAAAAAAATTGCATAATATAAAAAAAAAAACAAAAACATCGAGAAAGTATACAATGGTTAACAGTTTTTATTTATAAAAAAAATAATATTACATCTGCAACAAATACGAATATTTACCTATGTACAAGAAAGGTAAATTAAAGAAAACAGCAGTTTTAAAACAGAAGAAGGGAAGAAAAAAAAGGGAAAGTGCTTATAAAGGAAAGTAAAAAAGTTTACTTTATGGTTTACATAAATATTAATACTAAACAATTATAAATTTAAAAAATAATCATATACACATGTTATTTGAATTATATTGCAATTCCCTGACGGTAAAACATCTGTATCACTATTTTTTTTTTTTAGAGTTTAAAACAAAAAACCAGAAAAATATAACATTGTTTTCAAGCTTTCAATAACGTAATTTAAAAATAAAAACTTTAAAAACTTTACTTAATTTATGTTCAAGGATCAAAGGGTTAAACCGCAAACTAACAAAATGATGAAAGTGCGGTATGTGGTGCCAGTATGCGTTCAGTCTACCATTTACCCAAACATCCATCTCATCGGTAGCAATCAAAAGCCACAAAATATAACGATATGCCAATCAAATTATTATACGAGGCATGTTCAGAAAATATGTGTACTAGATTATTTTCTTTTTGTTTTAAAGCGTAGGAATTTTAAAAAAAAGCAGGACATTTTTGATACACTTGTTGACTATTTTTCCAAATAACCACCATACCGTTCAATGCATGTGGTGAGCCGTGGCACAATTTGGTACCCCCCCCCCTGTATTCCCCCTGACTTGGCGCCTTCAGATTATCATCTTTTCACCTCCCTGAAGGCAAACATGGGTGTAATGAAATTTTCAACTGACGAGAAGGTGCAGAAAGAAGTTCCGAAGTGGGGGAGGAGCTGGCGGGAGAGTTCTTCGAGAAGATGCATAAAACGGGACGGCGATTATGTGGAAAAATAGTCCACAATATTCAGTTATTTTTTTCCAATATTCCTTTCCTTAAAAAATGCATAAAAATCTAGTATACTTACTTTCTGAACATGCCTCGTAGTATTATTTGTTTTATTTATGTGGTTATCAAACGGGAAGATATAAAACCCCGCGTTATAAAATTATATTGAACAAATAAAAAGTTTTATGCTTCTAACAAATTATTATGGGATAGTTCAGACAGCTTAAGAGGATATGCGGTGTAAGAGCATTTGATTAAAAGGTATTGGAACATCGTTTTGCTGTCACTCTCTCGCAGATGCCTCCCCGATACTGTGCGAAAAAGACAACTGCACGTCGGACTGATAATGCCTTAAACTAAATTCGACAAAATCGAGATCTGGTATTCACGATTTTCGCACCCCAAAACTAATCCGAGTTTTTTTTTGTTTTATTAATATTATTTTTTAACAATTTTATTTTTAAAATTATGTATGAAAACATTTCTCCACAACATCCATATTGATTTTGAAAATACAATTATTTTTTCTAAATCCATTTCACATGTTTTATCGGTATTCGTAGCATGTGATATTTCCCTATTAAGTCAAATATTTTTTTACAACCATGAACATTAAAAACAAAAAAATGTGAATGTAATTCTAAAGATCCTTAAGCAACTGGTTATGTGCAATGTGCTATTTTTTTCAATTTCATAAACTGCGATCTTCATTTAATTCAACTCTACTGCCTTCATCACCTTTGACTGTGAATTTGGAAAATTAAATGGAGGGATTAATATGTCGGATATTATCTTTCCTCCACATGACCAAATTGCTATAACACAAACAGTAGCAAAAACTGTTTATTCTCTTGTATAATCTAGTTACAGAAGTCCATTACACTATGGCATTTTATGTCAATTTAACAAAATCAATTTAGATTGTAGTAATTTTTTTTTTGAAAGACAGATATCAACTATCGGCCGGCCTTCCGTTTTAATTCAAACACGTAGATATTTTATTTTATTTTCTGTATTTTTTGCACAGGTACTTTCTTTCTATACATATACAAGCAGCTATATTCAAACAAACAAACAAACCATCACGGCGTTTCCCCGTAGGGGTAGAAAGAGAGGATAGAACGCAACATCACTCTGTTTTTGCAGACATACCTCGCTTCCCCTACATTCATATATTTTACCATGCACGTACGACGATTATTCCGACATTAGACACGTCCATATTACGGTATTTGTTGAATTTGTTCAAGCCATTTTTTTCTCGGTCATCCTCGTTTTCTCCATTGTAAATCCTTTAAGCCATTCTTTCGCTGCCCTTTCTTGATTTTGTCGATAATCCTTGTCTCAGACTTATAAAATGCACAGATCTCGAAATTCACCTCAGAGATTGCACGTTCGCCTGAGAGATCGTATTTCGACGGCATTCAGCCTCATTTCATCGTTTGGCATGTTAAAGTATAGAAAATGCCTTAAGGGATATTTAAAAAAAAGTTAAATGTCATTTTTCCTTACCATTGTTCTTGCACCTACCCCTGACCTTCGTATACCCAGACTTTTAAATATCAAGGGAGTCAAATCAGGGTTGAATGTCATTATAAATTTAGACCCTATTGATCGAGGGAAGCGCTTACGGGGTGAGCGGGTGTGACGTAACAATTGTTACGTCACGCTATGTGCGTTCGTTTCTTTAGACCAATATTACGACACTTCATTATTTGCATCAAAAATACATTATTTTTATTTATACATTTTTGGTTGTGAAAAAGAGCCAGGGCCCGTAGTACAATTGGAAGTTAAAAGTTATCTTCGATTTAATCTATAAAGTAAAAATAACTTTTTTGTATGAAAAATAGAATATGCATACATTTTTTTTAAACGTGTTCAATTACATGTTACCGACGAAGAATACTTTTTATTATAAGAAGTTTTATACAAATATAAACATTTTCTTTCATAAATTTAGATTTTACATTATAAACAGTCCTTCGTTAACTTAGAATTAAATTTGAGGCCCAGAACTCTGGACGAGTGTTTTGACTCAATGAATTCTATTGGGTATTATATTTTTATTATAATTTTTTTATTTATGTATTTAAAAATTGACATATTTTTAGAATTAAAGTACGAAAAAATACCAAAAATTAAATATAGGTAAAGCCGTCGCCAGATAAGAATGCCTACGCTCACATAGTCCCATATTGTTTATCATGTACATAAATGACATCGGTAAATCTCTAAATTATTGTAAAATCCAACTTTTTGCAGATGATGCACTACTTTACATATCAGGAGATAATTATGATACAATGATAAATAAAATTAATTACGATTTAGGAAATATATCAAAATGGTTAAAAGTAAATAAATTGAAATTAAATATATCAAAAACAAAATATATGAATATTGGGAAAAAAATAATACCCCAGGATTACAAAATCAATATTGATAATATGAATATAAATTATGTGGACGAAATAAAGTATCTCGGGGTCTACTTGGATAAATATTTAAATTTTAAAAAACATACTCAATATGTAACAAAAAAAAACATTTTTGGGAAGATTACGAAATGTAATAGATTTAAAAAGTAGTATTCTTATATATAAAACAATAATATGTCCACACATAAATTACTGTTCTTCCATTCTTTTTTTATGTAATGAAGGAGAAATTCAAAATATACAAATTCTTCAAAATAAGGCAATGAGGATTATACTAAAAAATATATATATATTCTAATGTAGAAAGAATGCACAAAGAAATTGGCTTGCTCACAGTAAAGCAACAAATTAAATATAATGTGGCAATTTTTATACATAAAATAATTAAGGGGATGAATAAAATAAAAACAATAATAAAATTTAACCAACAATGTCATACATATGAAACAAGGGGTAAAAAAAAGATAAGATTACCAATGAGGAAAAAAACAGAATCTCAAAACTCATTGTACAAGGGATTGAAGCTGTACAATGAGTTACCTGAAGAAATAAAAGAAATAGAAAAGATCGAAATATTTCAAATTAATTTGGAAAAATATGTAATTGAGAAATTTTGATAAAAAAATTAAAATATTATTAAAAGTTTATATTAGTTCTTAAAATGTTATGAACTAACTTAATAAAGAATAAATAAATAAATAGTGACCGCAATGTAAAAAGATGTATTAGGATAGGCATTCTTATCTGGCGACGACTATACATAATAAACATTCTTTGGATCAACGAGAGCAATATTAATAATCTAAGCACATTATTTCTTAAAAAGCCAAAAATGTCCAACGAAAGGAACATTATAATTTAAAAAGACCAAGAGCTGTTAACCACAGACTGTCAAAAGACGAAAGGCCGCATATTACATAAATAAGCTCTTCTCCACTGACGTCCTTACGAAGAGTACAGTACCTAGCATTTTTGACGACATTTTGTTAAATGACTCAACGATGATCAACATTGAGGCCTTCGAAATACGGTTGTGCAGAAGAATGTTACAAATCTCATGGACCGATCGTGTCTCTGATGAAACGGTTTTAAGCAACATTAATAAACAGATAGAGTTGCTGACCACTGTCAAAAGAAGAAAAGTCTCATACTACTAGACACTCTTTAAAAAATAAATTCTATTATACAAATTTATAAAAATAAAAAAATAATAATTTGAAATGAATAAGTCACTCAGATACCAACATAAAATTAAAATTCCTAAATTCCACACAAGTCATGGTCAAAATAGCTTTGTCTTCAAAGGTGTAAAAAATTATAATAATCTTCTTAATGAACTAAAAACAATTAAAAATAATATATCAATAAATTAATTTTAAGTAAATCTAAAGAAATTTTATGAACACGTGTAAGAACTACATTAAATTTTAATTAGTATGAATGTATATTTGTTTGATGTTTTTTCTTTATATATCCTGTGTTTTTTTCTTCTCATGTACTCGTATTTAAAATTATATAAACTCTTATAAATAAACAACTACAATAGTGTAAGTCACTCTCCAAGCACAAGACTTAGTCTCTTTTTTCGGAGAGTTACAGTGATAACATTTACTAGCTGTGTAAAAGTAGATATGTGTAGAGTTTTTAAAAAAACATGTACCTTTTATCAATTTTTTTTTTTTAAATACATAAAAAATCTCTCAGTTTTTTCCTTTCTTTTGATACATGGCATATAGTAAACCAGCTAATGACGGGTCATGAGCCCTGTAAATGCCTAGTCTTCGATATTCCCTTCTCAATAATGTTTTTGTAGCAATAAATTAAAATTTTGCAATATTCATTATTTTATATGCAAGTAATGAAACTTCAACATGAAATATTGTCACAACAAGGCATAGCAACATTACCTGTGTAAGTTGGCATCTGAATCCACTAAACATATAACAACTGATCACACAAAAACACATTTGTAACAGCTAGGTAAAGATAAAGAAAATAAGAATCTTGATACAAAATCTATAATAATTAATGTTGATACAAAAATCAATTTTATTACACCGCCGCACCATGGAAAACAAAGGTCGGTTTCGGATCAAAAGTCAATAACACTTTTATTTTTAGAGGTATATTTTTTTTTAAATACACCAATTTAAAATAGTCTTAAAGGCTTGAAATGAAATAAATTTTAATACAATATTTTTATTTTCACACAGTAAAATATAAAAAATAATATTAAAAACATAAAAAATGGTATTCATTTGATTATAATATGTATACATACAAAATAATTATTATAATATCGATGGGTTATTGAACATTTATCGTATGTCTATAAAATTTGAAAAACGGCGCTTGAAAGTCTACAAAGAAATATGTTCATATTATTTAGAGTTTAAACATTATATTATAATAATGGTCGAAAAAAAATTACGTAAGGTAAATTTTAATTAATTAACTAACACAAAACTTTGTATTAGAAAAATATAGACATACTACTACTACTACTTTGCCTTATCCGCAACCAATCCAGACACTGCATTGGCACACGTGTATATTAATAATTGTATTACCTGAAGGCAAGATGATCAGTTATACATACATATTATATACCTTGATATTAACCTACATAGCTCATAACATACATTATTATTAAAGAAAAACATTTTATAGTGTTTTCCTACATTTCTCAATTCTTAAACAAGTAGTCGTAAGAAATATTTTGAAAAATTAGTTAATATCAATATACTTCTGTTTTTTGTACAAATGCAGTGCCCTATGCACCATTGGGTGCGGATAACGAAAAGTAGTATTAGTAGTCGTTTTTTGTTTTTTAAATATAAAATATTTGTGTTTATCATAAATTAATGCTATATATTTTACTTGATGAACTTCACGATTTTGAATTATATATAAGTTAATCAATTTTCAAAAGACCTAGGGTATCTTCATCAAGTTCTCTCACTATTTTGTTATACTCTTTTCTAATAAAATAAAATAAAGTAAAACAAAATTAAATTAAATTAAATAAATAACAATGCTTAGTATATTGTATTAACGATGTGACAGTAAATGGCCCGAATACATTATATATGTATATTATGCCAGCACTCAAACACTACATCTATCAAATAATATAAACAAAATCGGACACCACTTTTTCAAGTCACTAAAATCAAATACGCAATTTGATTGATTTGACATAGGTACTTATTTTACATTAGAGAAGTATCAGGTTTACATAAATATGTGAAACATTACCCCTATGATCAATCACAGAAATGTTTGTCATGCCTACATAATCATATGACAATCCATATGATAAAAATTTGATGGAATAGCGACAAACTTGGATTGGAAAGAAATACGTTGTAAATAAACATTAAAAATCGAAACACTTAAAATATTTTTTCAACAGAGATGAAGCTGTTGAGAATATGGAAGTCTAGGCATACATAGAGTTTATGATATGTCTTCGGGATGGGTTAAGTGATCATTTTACATATTGTGTAACAAAACTAATTTGTGATTAGAACCTGCATGTGTAATCATCAATCTAATCATTTACATAAAAATGTGTAACTGTGCAACCGACATTGATGTTCTGAATTCAAGTATACATTCATTTTCATATTTGTAATAATATAATTTATATTTACATATTAATAATAATAATACAAGTTGGGTACCATTACTAATTTTACATTATATTATATTTATGTAACCAATTACGAGGAAGCCTTTAATTGGACATTATTAAATGTGTTTGTAATACGTATGCATCTTAGGATTCAATAATTGTCTGTTGGGATTCTAATTTTTAAAAAATATACAGCGTTTTTGTCAAAATTTACAAAATAGGTTGCGTGAAACATTAAAACACCCACTCACCCGCCCTCTCACACACTTACACTCACACAAACACTCTAACATGTATGTATTGTACGAGTATTTAATGTATTTCTGTGGATATCTGTTATTGTATTATTATCTGTATATTTTGTTTGTTATATTTTTTTTACATGTATACTGTTGATATCCCTAATAAATATATATATATTTTTTATAAATAGTAAAAAAAGTAAGATAAATCAACACATTTTGCCATTTTGATGAAAACGCAAAAATCTTTTAACTGACGTTTTGAAACTTTTTTTTTATGTAACTGACCCTCAATATTGTAAACTTTGTCACTCATTTCTACCATTTATCAGCCACCAATCAATTTACTCACTCACTTAGGGCCAGTTGAACAAAATTTTGCTCATTTTCACAAAAACGCAACAAACTTTTGTAGTAGAACTGGTACTAAGTAAAACAAAGATTAAATTTTCAAGACTTTTAGTACCATAGAGTTGAGACTCATGTCTCAAAAGATGTGCAATAAACTGTTTACAAGTAAATAAATTAATAAATAATCAGTTGCGTTTTCTTCAAAGTGGGAAAAACCAGTTTTCATCCCACTTTTCAAAATTATAATTTTAGTTCTACGCATTTTCAATTGTTTTATTTATTTGCTCATCTTGCAGTATGTAACTATGTTCACACATGTTCCAAAACAAGAAAGTTATTGAGGATAATATTATCAATGTACTTTATAACACAATATAAATATATTGGTTATCGGCTACAAAATAAATTTACGATTGAATTCCCGAACTTAAAATAATTCATTTTCAAATATTGAATTTAAGAAGGTACCTACGTGCTTGTTTATGTTTGAATTCCAAAACTTTAAATAATTAATTTTCAAATATAGAATTCTTTTTGCAAATTCCAAACTCTGCTCTTCTTACCAACAGGTGTGTACTTTATTTACGAATGCGATTTTTTAAAACATATTGAATGTCTGTTAATATTATTTTAGTATTACAAAAAATCCAGTAAAAAGAAAAAAATGGGTACAAATTATAAAGGAGTTCATGGAAATAATCTGATTGGGATCCATAATATTTTATAGGTAAGCAGTGATGACATAAGCATGATTATGTCAAGAAACAGTAGTGAAATAATAAATTTTATTTTATGCATTCCAACTTTACAATACTCAAGTAGAGGTTGCCATGTTTGCAACAAACCGGATAATTTAAAAGTCCAGTTCTTACAAAGAAAGCCGTATTTTTAACTGACAATGTTATAATTATTGTAAAAATTGTATTCTGTATAAGTTTCAATTAATATCTCACTTTTTTTAGATCTTGGATTTTGCCGGGTTTGCAAGTAGTACCCTCACGTATAGATTTCATTACTGTGGTAACGGGTAACCCATCAATCAGTCGCTTTTTATTATTTGAACTTTTTTTCTTGGGTGAGTAAAGTTTTTGCTTGTTTTGAAATCGCATCTAAAATCTTAACTGTGGTCAACAAGAAATAAATTAAACAATATAATATCAAGGAGAAATCGCCATTGCCAACGCAACGTCTCGAATAACATAGTATGTTATTGCACGTACTGATACTTAGAATCAGTTTAGTTTAATATGTAAGATCGAATTTATTTGTACTTATAGATAAACACCAAAAATGTGTATTGATTTTGTTCAAATCAACCTACCTGAATTAAATAAATACTTAAATAAAGTATGCAGATATTTGGTTAATAATTGACAAACATAATAACTTATTAATCAATAAACACACATTCTAGATTACGCTGTTTCTGAGGCTTATTCTGTCACAATTTCGTTTCGTAAGTTCGTTCGTTCGTTCTACAATAATCTCATTCTAACGCAATCAATACCATATTTCGCTCTCGTTTCCTCTCATACGATACGAATGAATTTACGAAACGAATTAGTTACAGCATAAGGCCACATAATGCGTGCATTTAGAGGGCGTGCGGTGAGATTTTCAACAAGGAAATTCAACCCTACGGGAAATTGGATACAAAAAATGTTTTCTTGCGCGCGGTAAAAATTAGAGCATTAAATTGTACTGTAAAATTTCTTAAAAATGTACAAAAACAATAAATATTTATTTTAATAAAAACGCACTACTTTGAATGACGTCACTGGTTCATATTAACCATCCAATGATATGAGAGCTTTGAAGGATATCCGTTTTGGTCATCGTAAACGAACCAATCGGAAGAACTGTCATAGAACAACCTTTGACGTCACACGCGGAGCTATTTCAGAAATACAAAACTTTAAAAAATCATATCGCTGATAATACGATGTATAAAAATTTTGGCTTGACTTGTTTAATATTCCATTAACAAATAAAAAAGAAAAAAAAAGACACAACTCCCTCATTAGGGAAGCAGTCACTTGGTACTAGGTACATACGTAAAATATGTACCTACTACCAATGCAGCAGTTCGGGTTTAGTGCTGAGAAATAAACTAAAAAGCAGTTGTATGCCATAATTTAAGCACAAACGAGTTATATTTCGAAATTTCAAATTCAAATAGTATCGACCGATGTAAGTGCTACATTTGTTATAAGGCAGCCTCCGTGGTGTAGCGGTCAAGACGCTTGACTCACACACGGAAGGTCCCGGGTTCGATTCCCGGTGAGAACAAAAAAATTAAAATGTAAATTTTCACAAGCCTGGGTGTTCTGTGATGGAATTTACCACTGTAATTGGGCCTCCTGGCCTGTTGTGGTGCAAAAAAATATAATTAATTTTTAAAAATAAGTCACAATACATGAAAAATAAATTCAGTTCTGAGCCCCCCCCCGCCTCAAAGGAATCAACAGACTTAAGCAGTTCCCAATTCCAGAATAAGACATTCTAGATTTCCTGATAACGATATGGACATTTGGCAATCCGGATGACTGGAGTTCGGATAATACATTATTACAGTTGTATTTTGAGTTGTATATATCGTTATGAGTATAAATGTTAATGTTTTTTTCCATGTCTGCCACTGATTTTTTTGTTCATATTGTTTATGTGTACAAGCAAGAATATAAATTTATTTATACCATAATATTTAGTGTTACTCGAAACCACAGATACGACTGGGCTTCCAGTCTTGGGGTCTCGACACAAATTTGAGTCTCGAGACTGAAACGAGACTTGGAGGTCAAGTCTCAAAATTTCGAGACTCATGCTCCGGTCAGAGCTAACCGAAAATATGTGCAGCTTTAGCATGCAATCGAGTAGCTTCAGTCAAGTAAAAAAAAATGTAAAGAAATAGCAAATACGTAGATTAAAAAAAAAAAACACAAAAACCTTACTAATCTGTGAGGGTACCGTTTTTAGGTAATTTGATCTATGTTATGTAGACCTATGTAGCAAAACTATTTAGTTTACCAAGAAGATGGCTCCTGTAATGGTAGCCGAAACGTCGGCACGAGTCCAACTTACACGAGATCACTCAAAAAAGAAGATACATCGCTACTTAAATTCAAAAGACAGATCCAAAACCGCGGAATTTCGTTTTATTGTAAAAATTAGATTAAAATCACTCATATTGTTCGATAAGAAAAAGACTCGATTGATTTTGCACTACAGGCGGCCTCCGTGCCTGTAGTGGCCTGTAGTGGTCAAGACGCTTGACTAACACATGGAAAGTACCGGGTTCGATTCCCGGTGAGAACACTTAAATGAAAAAAATTTAAAAAATTTTTTTTCTTAAGCCTGGG
Source organism: Micrasema longulum (assembly GCF_059751315.1). Classification (NCBI taxonomy): domain Eukaryota; kingdom Metazoa; phylum Arthropoda; class Insecta; order Trichoptera; family Brachycentridae; genus Micrasema; species Micrasema longulum. The sequence continues at coordinate 88,907 of NW_028277588.1, read as the reverse complement.
TGTTCTGTGATGTAATTCACCACTGTAATATGGCCTCCTGACCTGTTGTGGTGCAAAAAAAATAAAAAATAATAATAAAATTATAAATAAACCAAATCGCACAAAAATACCTTTTGGCATTTTGCGTTTTGGTGGCTAACTTTAGAACTTTCTGGATGATAGTAAACACAAAATTCCATAATTATTATTAGGGGGACACAAAAGCAATGAAAAAAATTGACGCTCTCTGCTTCAGTCAGTTTGTGTCCGGATCCGGTGTAGGAAACACGTGAGTTTTTGCTAGTAATGAATTGTGTATGTTGTAAATTGATTGTATTTATTTTTTCGCATTTTTACGATTATTTATAAACAATGTCGAAGCCAAAAATCAGTGAAGAACATTTGTGACATTGCATGGTGTTTTTATTTGATCAAGGATTGAAAACAAGCGAAGTGAAAAAAAACTGATTTGTTCGGAGATGTGTTGAAGCTCAATGAATGTCATAGGTGGTTAATTTTTTTTTAAAGGTGGCGATAGGGAACTTTGCTCCTAGATTTGGAAGACCTCCTAGATTTGGAAGACCTGTAAAAATGGACGATGGTGTACTAAAATCATAAGTGGAGTCTGATCCTCGCAAAAGTATTGAAGAATTGTCGACTGAACTCGGATACCCATGGTCAACAATACAGAGACATCTTGACGGCATTGGTAAAGAATACAGAGAAGGAATTTGGGTACCTCATGAATTCACGGCAACAGCGCAAGAGCAGCGCAGGACTATCTGTACATTTCTCTTGTCCGGGTACGAAACTGACCCATTTTTAAGGCGAATGAGAGGCGATGAGAAGTGGGTACTTTACAATAACACTAGACGAAAAAAACAATGACTTTCTGCGGGACAGGTAGCTAACTATACTCCGAAACCAACATTATCAATAAACAAGGTTCTTCTTTGCGTGTGGTGGGATATCTCCGGGGTAATTCATTATGAACTAATGAAACCTGGCGAAACCATAAATGCAGCTGTGTATTGTCAGCAACTAGAGAGAATGTATCAAAGACTTAGAAAAACAAGGCCAGTTTAAATAAATAACCAAAAAAGAGTACTTCAGCAAGACAATGCGCGGCCTCATTCCGCCAGATTAACCCAGGACTGGTATTCGGAGCGGAATTGCGCGCGAAGAGATCGCGCTTTTAGTGTGTATTTAGGACGTAAATACGCGTCAAAAAGGGGTTTCCTACGCGCGCTTTTGGGTTCAGAATACCACCCCAGAAAAAAAAAATTATCTTGGATTTGAATTTCTATACCATCCACCTATTCCCTGGATATTGCTCCTTTCGATTATCATTTATTTAGAACATTGTAACACTCATTGTGGGTTAAAAAAATATTCATGTGGGTTATATAAATAATCATATATAAGGTTTTTTTGATAATAAACCTAAAAAAATTGACCGAGATTGAAAAATTATCTGAGATATGGAGAAAGGTGATGGAAAATTATGGAAAATATTTTTTATGTTAGTTTTTAAGGATTTTTTGTTATTTATTTATTTATATATTTGACGGACTTATGCAGTCCATTTTAACACTGGTAAATACAAGTTCTTATAATAAATACAGGCACATATAAAATAAAACACAACTAAATAATTTAAAGCTAGGACAAAAAAAAATACTACCTCAAGACAAGATCCGGTCTATCTTAAGTGATTTTTAAAATCTATAAAGACTTAGACCAAAAAAGTCCAGATCTTGTCTCGAGTTTACAATACGACACAATCGGGACATTGGTGCGTGCAAGCCATAGTTTGTGCTGTGTTGATCGAGGAACAGCACATTATTATTTTACAACCGGCGGATCGGAACATTGAATGCCACTTGTCCCAGTAACGATGGTACATCAATTAAGCCATTCAGTAAATTAAACATAAATATGGAGTCAATTTTATTTCTACATTTTTGTAGACTTAAGATTTTTAACATCGACTCCTTTTCTCCGTAAGTGTAGTCTCCCCTCTCGAGGCCAATCATCCATGCTACTTTTCTTAGCAAACGATGTTGCGCCGATTCGATATGATTTATCCGGCCTACATAAAAGGAAGACCAGATCACGGATGCATATTCTAAAAGAGGACGAACAAGTGAGCAATATAGTGTTTTAACCGTGAACATAGTAGTAAAGTCACTAGATGTCCTGCTAACAAAACCCAAGAGTTTTAGTGACTTGTTAATCATAGTATCAATGTGTTCATTAAAGGTAAGTTTACAGTCCATGATAACTCCGAGGTCCTTAGGTCCTAGACTTGACTACATCTAAATTAATATTTCCTATTTTGTAATCAAAGAAGATAGGTTTTTTCATTCTATAAAAAGACATTATTTTTCATTTTTTAATATTTAATTCTAGGTAGCAGATTTTGCACTACATATTAAAAGAATCAATATCTGACTGAAGCAGCAAACAGTCATTTGTATTTTGAATTATTTTAAGAATTTTATTGTCGTCCGCAAAAAATAAATAAATTTATTTAAAAAATGAACAAAAATTGTGATTACTTTTGAGCCCCCATAATAGATAGGGACAGCTTTAAAAAACGTATATATTGACACTAAAAACATTAATATAAAAAGTAAGATTTAGAAAAAAGCAAAACCTCGTGTTATGAACTTTAATTAGCTCTACTGAAAAAAAGTTAAATTTCGATTTGCGGCCTTTTTTTTAAATTTAAGCAGCGACATATTGATGGCAACGCGTTCTCTACCACCTAAAAAGCTTTCATATCGTACTGCTGGTCTCAAAATTTCGATACTAGCATCTTGGGAGTCTCGAATGGAAGCCCTAGATACGACCCTAGTTGGCAACTGCCAAAGTCTTGAAAAATGCTCATGAAAATATAACTAATTACATAAAGAGATTGTATTTACGAATGAAACGATTTATCTGTTTCGTTTTTCACAATTGCAGCGCAATTAAAGTATTTTTTTCATCACACGCGACGGCATATGATATTTCTGCGTAGCATCACGTCTGATCACGATGAAAGTTCGTAAGAGAATGACAGCGCGGAAGGCAATCACCCACGAATTGAAATGCAATTTTCTTCACGCTGGTAACCTATTTATTTATACGAGATCGACCCCATAAAGCATGAAGTGCGGATAAGGGGAGAATGTGAGTTGATTAACTTGTATGCTTACTGATGATGCGATTTTAATGGTTATGGTACCAAAAACTAACAGCTGACTTTCATTGTTTGCTAATTCTCGCCTTCAAACGAAAGGATGGCGAACGAAATAATAACTCGACTATTGCATTGTGCTTCTTTTGTTTCGGTCCGCGAAACAATAGCGGCCATTTGCATAATTCCGCAGTCGCGGCTTGCCGAGACGAAGCGGCACGCGGAGAGACGAGACGAGACGCGCAGTATTTGGGCCATATCAAACAAACCGACAAGGAAGTAAGGTATAAAAATAAACAAAACCTTGAAAAAATATTTGAAAATTCATGTGGCATTCTAGCATTTGTCGCGAACCGAGTATCATCTCAATGAGGAAGTTCAGCTGTACGGGAAATTGGATATAAAAAATGTTTTCTTACGCGCAGTAATAATTAGACCTTCAAATTGTGATGCAAAGTTTCTTGAAAATGCATGAAAAAATAATAAAATTTATTTCTTTAATAAAAATGAACTACTTTGCACGACGTTAATAGTTCTTTTAATAAACCAATGATTAGGAGAGTCGTGATAGATTTCCAGTTTACGGTAAATCAACAGACTAATCGGCAGACCTGACCGAGAAGGAGAAAAGAACTTGAGACGTCACACGAGGAGTAATTTCAAAATACAAACCTAAAAAAATCAGGGTAATACGATACATATTTATTTTTTGGCTTAGTTTAATGGTATATTAACAAAAAACCACTGACGTGACGCGTTCGAACAATTTTATTATAGTTTGAATAGACGACTTGTCTACAGATACAAAAATGGTAATAAGTAACTTCAGCCCTACGGGAAATTGGATACAAAAAATGTTTTTTTGCGCGCTGTAAAAATTGGAGCATTAAATTGTACGGTAAAATTTCTTGAAAATGTACGAAAAAAAAAATATTTTAATAAAAACGCACTACTTTGAATGACGTCACTGGTTCATATGAACCATCCAATGATATGAGGGCTGAAGGATATCCGGTTTGGTCACCGTAAAAATAAAGTTACCTAGTTGTAATAATTACCCACGATATTATTATGCAATAAAAATGGATGATGAAAAAATTATTAAACTTCATTATAATAACGCGCTACAGCTATAGACACCATTTTGCTTTATTGTATCGAACAAAACCGTTGCAAATTTTTGGTTTGGTTTTTTGTTTAACAGACGAGAAACGGACGGTTTTGTAGCTGTGCTTGTGATTTTCGGCCTGAGTACCTACGGCCCACTGTTTTGCTGTAAACTATAGCTAACTTCATGATATAATAACTATATGATATAATGAATAATCCTTTAAGGATTTTTGTCCATGGGCGGCTCTATTAGCGGTAGCGCGTCCTCAGGATAAATCAAATATGCGTAGGATACATCAATGCTACTACTACTACCATAACGTCATTTCTCCGTAGGGGTAGACAAAGAGGATAGCCCGCCACATACGTTTATCCTGACAGAGAGAGAAATAACAGAGAAATATATATATATATTTTGCACCACAACAGGCCAGGAGACCTAATTACAGTGGTGAAATAAATCACAGAATACCCAGGCATGATAAAAATCACATTAAATTTTTGTGTTCTCTCACCGGGAATCGAACCCGGAACCTTCAGAGTGTGAGTTAAGCGTCTTGACCACTACACCACGGAGGCCGCTACATTCGGCTGACATACATTCCTAGCTTATTCCACGTTCATACATCTTGGCATACATACATGCCCGTCGGTTCTGCCTGCTTTTGACATGACCAAGCATAAGGTTTTGGTTTATCTGATAATGGCACGTCTTGCTTGGTTGTCCTTATCCCCCGTTACCGCTTATTCTCACCATATATACGTGTTTTATTATCCTTCCGTCATCCATTCGTTCTACGTGACCAAACCATCTCAGAGAGCCTTTCTTAATCTCATCAATTATACCTGACTCGGATATTCTCATTCTACATTCGCCTAATTTCATCATTCGTAACTCTGTCATACATAGATATATTGCGGTTCGACCGCGTTCACTCTGTTTTTATCCTTCCTCTGCAAGTTCCATGATTCACTTCCATACATAAGTGTTGGGACTAAAACTCCGTTGTGCACTGCCAGTTTAGCTTCGATTGACATATTTTTATTAGCAATTACCATCCCTCGTGCGCCGTTCATTTTTTTGCCCGCATTCACTCTCCTTTCAACACATGTTTCTACTATTCTGTCTCTTGAAATCATGCAACCCAGATACACAAATTCTGCTCGTTCAAGATATTCGTTGTTTTCATACGTCAACGGCAAGAAATAAATTATTATTTTTTTATTACTATTCAAAGAAAATTTCATTTAAATACATTTAGATATTCAACTAGGTAATCAAGTGAAACCTATTAAGGTTACTGTACGCTTTAATGCGAATGGCGTATAAATAACGTTAGGATTCAAAATATTTAGAAAACGAGTCACGAATGTCGAATGTCGACCACTGACAGCACGAAATAACATCTCTAATGAGTGTTTTTTTTATTTATTTTATAATTTGTTAATAGACTATTAAAATAAGCCAATTTATTTTTAAATAATTTTTATACATCGTATTATCAGAGCTATGATTTTTTAAAGTTTTCTATTTCTGAAATTACTCCGCATTTGACGTCAGAGGTTCTCTTCCGCTTATTCTTTGTCAGTTTTTCCGAATGGTCCGTTTACGGCAAGTAAATCGGATATCTTTCACAGCTCTCTTATCATTGGTTGATTCATATGAACCAGTGACGTCGTTCAAAGTAGTTTATTTTTATTAAAGTATTTTTTTCGTACATTTTCAAGAAACTTTGTCGTACAATTTAATGCTCCAATTTTTACTGCGCGCAAGAAAACATTTATTGTATCCAATTTCTCGGAGGGTTGAAGTTCCTCATTTAAAAAAACCAGATGAGAAAGAGTTAAGGTGTTTCTACACTCCAATATTTTATTGTTCTAGATCGGGACCTGAGGCGTAAGACTGATCACTTTACCCTCATTTAACCTCAGAGTAATAATGCGCCAAGCAATAGAGGGGCCCAAACGCAGGAAAACCATTCTATGACTATTGGGTATTAAGTTAGCTACAGTTTGCAGCAAAACAATGGGCCGTGCTCAGGTCGAGAATTGCCAAATGGATATTAATTTACATTGTAAATACTATGTACATGTGTATCTATTATTGAATTATTCCAATTTATTTTTCTACAATTCGCCTATATTTATTTTATAAAACTGAAAATACATGTGTTTATTTTTTTATTTATTTATTCATTTTATTCAAAATATACTATACGTTATTGAGACATAAATCTCAACTCCATGAAACCAAAGTCCTGTGTTGAGTTTGTTTGTTTGTCCGTCACATCTCCGAAACGGCGAGTCGTAGCGGCTTGAAATTTGGACACGTCATTTTATATGTGATTTCAAGGTATAACATTGCTATTTTCGAGTAAAATTTGAATCGACCTCTACTCTATAAAAACTCAAACTTTATATGGATGCCTAGTGCGGCCCCGACATTTTGCCCGTAATCAACTGTCATTATCAACAGTAAACATACTTTAATTCACAAATGTATCTTCCAAATTATGAAAAAATAGTATCTGAAGTAAATATGTCGATATAAGGAATGTTTTTAAGCAACATAATACACGTGTCTGGACAATAAATGCCAAAAAACAATGTAAATCATGGGAAAATATTCGAAATTAATAACCTGTGAAAACTGACTCTTTTAACACCTTTGACGCTCCTAGTGCTGCAACCAAACATACTGCAATTCACCATAGTCGATTTTTATTTATTATAAAGTAAATATCCGAGTTATTTACAAACAAAGCCAAGCCCAGTGGCAAAAGCATCAGATAGAACCGTTATGCGTATGTTGTCAAACAAAACAAAATGGCCGCCAATTTGTTGCTAACCAACATCGCTTGCGTTCTATGAAACATAGTGATAGGGCTTCTCTATAGGTTGACTCATTATTACTCTGAACATTTAACAGATGATCGTGATATACTGCAGTTGGTTTACAAATTCAGTGCCCTATGCTCCACTTGGTGCGGAAAAGGGAATGATGATGACTTTTTGTAATTTCTGTTTATAAGTATTTATGAATATTGAGAAACCGAACATATTTTATCCAGTTATGCATTCGATTCACGAACTATTTATTATTAGGCTATTTTTCACCATTTACTTCAGGGGGGTCACTATATTTATCGAATTTTACTGGTGACGATTTTCCTCCGGGCCAGCAAATTGTGAAATAGGGCGAACTATAATACTATAAGCTGCCTCGTGCGTACGAACTACGAACACTAAAATATAAAGTTTACCCAATAACTATGGGTGTTTTATTTTTAGAATCTCTTATCTAGATTTAGTCGACAAACGTTTTACATTAACGCCGCTCTTAACGAACGCGGCAATGCGCATGGCTCGTAAATTTGGACAGGCATGTGGATTGTGGGCTCTCGATCCAAAATCTAAAATCGACCCATTTGTGACAACAATCCAGATTAGGTTCCTCCCTCCTGCCGTTTCGATGCTACGTGTTGATTTGCAGACACCGCCATTGTCCCGCATCTCCTTTATTATGTACGCCCATTGACCTGTAGCTCAATCACAAATAACTATCGACGTGCTAATAAGCGACGTGATAACAACTTCTCACCATGGTTGTCTATCGTATTCGTGATCACAATGGAACATCCGTGAACACCTAATATTAAATGTCAAAACATTTACGTTTCGCGACGTATAATCCTGCTGCGCAATCAACTATTTAAATTTCACCGGTGTAAATATGTAAAATATTCAAAAACTGCTTTTTTTATTTATTTATTTATTATTTGTCACGCTATTTATTACATTTAGCTGGCGGTTGGCAAGCCAAATATCAAGAAAAGCAGTCGCCACAGTAATTGTAATTTAATTTTCACTTTTTTGTATTAAATACTCTTTACTATTTAGCAAATGCAATAATTGTATTATTTTTTATAGTAAACGCCGATTTTTCGCCAATGAACTGTATTTATTTACGAGGAAAAAAAAACAAACCGACACCAGCATTGACTTAGAGATTACACACTCGTTGACTTATAACTGCGATAATGCTTTTTTTTCATGTATTGATATATTTTACATGCCCCTTAATTTATTTAAAAATAATAAGACTCATTATTTCTGGCTGCGATACGATACCACTTACTATTTAATGATGCTCACACTTACACACACCTGAACACTTACTCCTACACTAATACACATAAACACACCATTTTGTTGTAACACAATTTAATAATATGTATGATTCTTATTAAGAAACTTTGCTGGTCTGTCTTTAAAATATATTTCTTTTAATGTTACTATATCATTATCGACTGTTTGTTTTTTTAAATAAATAAAATAAAATAAATAAAAATAACTTAACCATGTTCATTAATGTTCATTGTGATCGCTCAAATGCTTAGCATGTTTTTAAGCACGTCGATAGTTATTTGTGATTGAGTTTCTGGGAATAATACGGTCTTCTTGGTAATGAAAATACCCAATTGAAAGACACAGAACATCTTTGTAACCTTAGATTTAAACAATTTCTTCTTCTACCTTCGTCCGTCCTACCGGGGGTTGGCGAATATCATCCTGAACTTGTCACGATCCCAGGGCCAGACTAATCAGCGCTGCTGGAGCAGACACACCGAACCACTCTGCCCCCCCCGTATGAAAAGTGCAGTATCTCAGTTAGACATGTTTCTGAGAAAAGCACGATAAAAGAAAAAAAATCATTGTTGTACTTTCAATACTATGCTATCATCACTATATGCCATGTATCAATATAATACAGTCTATTAAACAAGATATAAAAAAGATACAACTATGCGTGACACCTAAAATGGCAACATCGTTTGGTCAGAGGAGTCATATGTACCTTGGTACCAAAATTTACAACACTATATTTCTTGTAACAAAATTAAATGTAAGTAAACATAAATTCAAATTATTTGTTAAAAAATAGCTTCTGGATTTGGGTCCCGAGAACTGCTTTGAGATGGTCACCCCACCAAAACTGTAGTCTATTTGAACTCGGAATTATTGTTGCATGTCTGCTATTTATAATTTATGTTATACAGTGATTTTTTTTAAAATATTTATTTACTATGTACTGGAACATAAAAAAATAATGTAAATGAATGCCTCTACACGAGTTATGCCCAGTGAGGTGTTCATTTAGAAAAAAAAAGTTTTACGTGAAATAAATAAAAATAAGCAAAAAAAAAAGGAAAAAACAGAGAGAATAATTTAATATTTTAATTTAAAAGATAAATCAAACTAAAGTAAAACTAAATGAAAGATAATTACGAACTAAAAATTTAGTTATTGCATTCAGGATTTCACAGTTCTGAAGGAATATTGATACGTGAGTAAGACAAAAATAAATATCTTTTCTTTATGATTCCGAATCTGTATTTAACAAAATGTCATTGAAAATGCTAGATACGGCACTCTTCGTAAGGACGGCAGAACTGTCTAAAATTTCTGATGATGTTATTTTACGTCCCATACCTACCCCGCCTGCCTTCCATTTTTCCTTTCACAATACGCTGTAGAAGGGCATAAATACTTCTTTTTGCGAAATATGTAACCGAAGTAAGAGACTTTTCTTCTTTAGACAGTCAGTGGCCAGTTACTCTATCTCTTTATTCACGATGCTTAAAACCCCTTCATCAGAGACACATTCAGTCCATGAGATTCGTAGCATTATTCTGCAAAAACATATTTCGAAGGCTTCAGTGTTGATCATCATTGAGACTTTGAGAGTGCAACCCTCCACTCCACATAGCAACACCGGCAATACATAGGCATTAACTGCTCTCCATCTTGCGCTTAGACTCAGATCTAGGTTGCGCAAGAGTTTCTGCATTTGGTAGAAAGTTGATCTCGCCATCTCAATTCTGGTCTTGATCTTCAAATCTGGATTTTTTTTCAATTTAAGAAGGTAAACATGAACAGAAAATACAAAAGGAAAAATAATGAAACCCTCTAAACCGCGAAACCGGCTTGTCAGCAGGTTTCTAATTTTTCCTTTACAAAGAAAAACGTTAGAGAAATTACATAAATTTAAAAATTAATATAAACATTATTAAGAACTAAAAGCATACGTATTTTTTACACAAAATTTATTTACAAAAATTTAAATAGATGACTGTTAACATAAAATTTAATCAATATAAAGCCTTATATATTAGCCATTTAATTATTTTTTCCTTAAAAGTTTTGTCAACATTTTCTTTATGATCTGTTTATGAATCTTATTGAAAATTTTAGGAATTGTGTAATGAAGCTTTGGCCATACTTGTTTACAAACCTCGGTACTGACAAGCCTTCACGTTGTGCTAGCCTTGTATTATGTGTATGTCATACCTTTTCTGGTAGTAACTATCAAATCGATATCTAGTAACAAATTTGAGCCAGAGAATAGCATTTACGGACAGGCACCCTCGCTTTTTAAAAAGTTCGGGTACCTCTTCCTTATCAATTCTAGCTGATCTGTTAAATAATTTAAGAACCAAGTTTTGAAAAGATTGAATTTTTTTAATGTTGGTTTTACAAGAAAGGCTATAACTGTTAATACCGTACCTAATAATTGATTCCACCTGTCATTTTACCATCATATTAAATATTTAAAAGGGGTAACCTATCCGCAAAGGTTGTTAAAAGTCAGGAATAACCATATTACTCAGCCATACTTAAATCAGTTAAAATAGCAAAGCAAAGAAAAATGTACAGTAATGGTGAATGCTGACACGCCATAAGAAATATCACACCACGCTCCATCGTAAAAATACCAAATTACTATGGCGTTCTACATTCTAGAAAATTTGCTGAGTTTTTCCAGCTAAGAATGTTGACAAGTGTAGTGTATGTAGATATTACATATTTATGTAATTGCTGGCACGCACAACGCACAAGCTACCAAACTGAGGACGTAAAAATCGATTTTAGTAAAAATACTAAGGAGTCAATATTATTATGCATTCTTTTGTATAAAAGGATTTGCTTTTGAAAAACAAATCTTTGAGATTCGGGTTATCCAGAACAGATCTTTAACCTTTCCCTTACTGTCCTAAAAACACCCGCGCGTTACGGTGCTGTATAGTCACTAAACATTAAAAAAAATAAGAGATTTAAAAAGGGAAAAATGGAATGGCTTTAATTAACCATAATTTAATTCAAAGATGATAATATTTCAAATCTAACTGCTGAAAACATGAAAAAAAAACATTGGGTATCGCTAACGACTCGGGCGAAACGTGCACCCGCGACAACTTCCCGAGAGCTACTAAGTAGCTAGTACTGGCCTACGTGACTGGACATGCAGTTGACGTGTAACGCCAAGTGTTATTAGTATACTTTTGATGATATTTGTAATTTATCCCCGATTTCTGATAAAATGCTTTTTTTGAGCCTAATAAGTACTTATTATTTAATAACAAATATATATTATATCAGCGTGTCCGGTTGGATTATATCTTGCCACTCCAATATGCGGCGACAGATATCGCCTTGTCGTTTGCCACAATTAGGTTCCCAGGAGTGGAGCCTTTCTCCACGAGCGGGCATGTCAACAGGTGGCTGTTATCCTGGGTTACACAATATATCGTCACCAGAGAGGTACCCCCACCTTCTGAGATTTTTTTTTACATCGTGTAACACCCACCCGTAGTCTATTGAAGGCGATCCATAGAGAGAAAGAACAAATTATTTCAGTCGATACGTAAATATGTATTGGAGGAATACTGAAAATCTAAACCCAATATTTATTATATTTATAAAGATATTATAGTTATTAGACGCAACGTGTACTAGCTACACATCACCGGGGAGGGGGGTTTAAGAAACATCCCCAGTATTCCTTAAGATATTTATTCAACTCTTTGTACATGCATTCCCTTTCCGCACCTAATGGTGCATAGGGCACTGCATTGGTACATCAATCGCAGCATACCTTGATCTTTTTTTATTACATGAAGATAAGATGATCAGTCTTGCGCTTCAGTTACCAGTCCAGGGACTATGAAATATTCTAGTGTGAAAACACCCCTTCAAATAAATATTTCATATTAATGTCCAGGGACAATTACACATTCTAGTGTAAAAAAACAACCTTACAAATAAATTTATAAATTAATAAATAAATAAAAATATATTATTTAAATATATAAATACCTATACATTTGTAAAAAAAAATATAATTTAAAGCTTTGGTAGCAAAATTTAAATAAACAATAAAGCATTGAATATAACTAATAATATTTTTTAAATACCCTGAAAATTTTGATATTCAACAATATTTTGAGTTTGTCCAAATTTTTGTAGACAAGGACTGTATTAAACTCCCTGGGGAGCTGTTTATATTAACATATTACAACAGAGATGAAGAACATTTAAGAGAAGGTAATAGAGTCTAGGCATCTACACCCGCATAAATAAAGGTTTAAGCTATTTTACTTCACAAACATCAACAGATGAAAGAATTGGAGGAATATAGATGTTCGAATATGGGCAGAATGGTGAATGTTACACAGTGTGTAAAGTGGCCACTTAAACCAGCCATTGACAGGTCATAAGCTCTGTAGATGCCTAGACTTTGATATTCAAATAAATAATGAACAAAAACACATGAATGGTAAAATTTGCTTTACACTTAACTCTTATTTATTCATTTCATTAATTTGCTTGCAAGAGTTTTTAGTTTACAGTCAATTAAAGATGAAGACAACAAGCAAACAAAATGGCTTAATTATTTGATCATTAATTGTATAAAAGAGTAAACTTAATAATTCCATAAAAGTTAAGCAAGCAAATTGACTCGAATGATGACATGCACATATACTTACTTAACTGTTAATTACTTTATTATGTTGCATTATTAATATTGTGTATATGCAGTTTTAAAAAAATATTTTGAATCTAGGGATGAACGAGACGTATTTTATTTAAATTATCGATTGCGAAGCTGGGTTTTTAGGTACATTGATCTTTAGTACTTCTCCGTCCGTATCTTCATCGGTATATACTGAGACGATATAAACTAATATCGATATTTATGTACGAAAGTGTGTATGTTTGGATGAAAATTTAAAGTATCTTCATCGGTAACCGGTAATTGAGAATGATAAGAAAAAAACATTGTAAACATGTTCTATTTTTCATACAGAAACCTTAATTTCAATATGTAGTTAAAATTGAAGATAAATTTTATCTTCCCATCATAATCGAGGCCCAGCGGTCAGATTCTGAGTCCGTGCTATCGCAAGTGTACGCTGAAATTAACACGGCCGCGCTTTACTTCGAACGTAAATTCAAATCCGTATTCTGGGCTGGTATTCCAAACGCTCTCGTGGCCGTATTATCCCGTGTATTTACATACAAAATACACGAGAATGGATCGGAATAGCACCTCTGTTAACACGAGCTCGTGTTAAATTATCGCGAACTTAGAATCAGACCGCTGGTGTAACTATTAATTAGTTCCTAATTTTAATTGTTTACAAATACTCTATTTCAAATGGTTTAGTTCAGAACTGCAAAAGTCCTTCGTTTATTTTCATCTTTACATAAAGTGTTTTTTTCAGCTACTAAAATACGTTTTTTTAAACCAGTACCAGTCGTTCACCCCTTTACGTCGTGTTCCAGACCCGCGAACTTGTTATGGGGATGCAAATAGGATACATTAATTCAATGGGGTACGTCACCCCCGTCTTTTTTTACCGAATTACTAATCCGCCCCCGCTGTGAATATGCATGCTGCATTCTAATTGGTGGCATCGGGGGACGGAGCGGGTTTGTTACTGCGTAGATTATGGGAGCACAATTAAGCCGGCTTCTTCCATTATTCATTGGCAGGTTTTTACTCCAAAAAGGCCGAAATTATTCTGCTCGATTAACTCAATTCACGGGCTGAAAAGGACATCGATTACTGGCAAAAAAATATATCAAAGGGATAGGCATAGGATTGGTGAACGACCGAAACAATATTTTCCGCCGAAACCGAAACTTATTTAAATAAGTGAATGTTACACAGTTTGTAAAGTAGCCACTTAAACCAGCCAATGATAGGTCATAGTTTTAATTTTTTGATTTTAATTCTTAATTTTAACTTTCAATTTTAACTTTTAATTTTAATTCAACTTTAACATTTAATTTCAACTCTTCATTTATACTTATTCATGTGTACATCTACTACCTGCATCTAATTAATTTATGTTGGTTGTGTATTTTTACTAAGAAATATTCATGTTCATGGAAGCAGAGAGAGAGGGAGGAAAGTAAAGTTGGAGCTATAATGTCTTCTCCCTTTTATGTACTTTTTATTTAATATTTATTTTTCCTTTTTTAGAATGTAATTATTTTTTCCCCTCTCCTCCTGCATTCATAATAAATTAGTGTAAAATCTGAAATTGGTGTTACTTTTTTTCATTGTTCTTTTGTACCTTATATTTATCTAAAGACTATGATTTCCTTAATAAATAAAAAAATAAAAATTAAAAAAAATAAGCCCTGTAGATGCCTAGACTTCTATATTACCTTCTCTAAAATGTTCTTCATCTCTGTTGTAATATGTTAATATTAACAGCTCCCCAGGGAGTTGAATCCAGTCCTTGTCTACAAAAATTTGAACAAACTCAAAATATTGTTGATAAATCCACCTGGTCCATGAAAAAGTGCAGAAATTGAATAAATAAGATTTTCAGGCGTGGCCTAGTATGCAGATGAAATAATTTAATTATAGGAATCTCACCCGCATAAATAAAGGTTTTAGCTTTTTAACTTCACAAACATCAACAGATGAAAGATTTAAAGAAATATAGATGTTTAAATATGCGCAGAATGGTGAACACACTGTGTAAAGTGGCCTCTTAAACCAGCCAATGACAGGTGATAAGCTCTATAGATGCCTAGACTTCTATATTACCTTCTCTAAAATGTTCTTCATCTCTGTTGTAATATGTTGATAAAATAAGTTAATAGTCACTTCAAAACACCCAATTTTTTTTATTGTTTATGCCTTACGAGTTTATCAAAATAAATGTTAAATACACAATGAAATAAAAGGCATAAATAAGTATTAGTAAAGTTTATATTTGAAGCACTAACTTTGTGGTTATTCATTATTTTAGTTATTAGGTACGTAAACCTTGACAAAGAAGCATGTTTGCTTTGAAACCGGTCGGTGAAAAATAAAAAATAGTGGTTAAAAACAAAGTTGATTTATTTATTTTATTAAGTATTAGTAAAGCATGATCAGATAAACCAAAATCTTAAGTCTGGTCATGTCAAAAGCAGACAGAACCGAAGGGCATGTATGACAAGATGTATGAATGTGGAAGAGGCTAGGATTGTATGCCAGGATAGACGTGTGTGGCGGTCCATTCTCTCTGCCTACCCCTACGGGGAAATGGCGTGATGGTAGTAGTAGTAGTTATATGTACATATAACTTGTATATAACAGTTCTTCAAAGTACAATATAAGAACTTTAACCTATTAATTATAAAAGAATTACAAAAATATATTAGAACTCACGATAATTTAAGAGTCATATATATTTATTTATTTTTTGTTAAAAAATAATATTTGCGTTCTTATGATTCACCCAAATATTTAATTTTGAGGGCCATTCTCAACGAGTTGTAAATAACTCACTATTAGAAAATGGGAATCAATTTGGGGTGGAGTGGGACACGGACCTTTGAGCCGTGAGTCCGAGACACTAGCCACGGGACCACAATCCGATTCCAGTGGCTTTTCCCGACTGATCTCTTACTACGAATGCTGGGCTACCGATCATTGTTGAGGAGAGGGGATATTCATATTTATTTAACTTTTTTCAAATGATTGGTGGTCGCATTCATAATTCCGATATTCAGAATGAATTCTTGAATTGGCCACGTCCCTTATACGTCACAATTCGTGTTTATTTGTTCCTGGCCATTGAAATTTGTTTAGTACATTATCACGAATCTTGACGTCACAACAACCGGGGCCAAACACGTCGCGTTTTTCTAGCATATTTTTTTTATTAAATTTATTTTTTACATTTATGTATGAAAACATTTCTCCACGATATCCATATTGATTTTGAAAATACAATTAATTATTCTAAATCCGTTTTATATATTTTTTCGCTATTCGTAGAACGTGATATTTCCCTATTACCGGGATTTCATCGGGAATCAAACCGGCGATAAAATTATATTACAACTACCTTATCACCTCGTTTTATCGCATCGAATTTAAATTCGGAAAATGGAACTGTTAATAGTATTTTTATTAATATCTGTACAAAGTGGTTGTGGTTGTGGTCTCGTGGCTAGTGTTGCGGACTCGCGGGCTAGAGGCCCGAGGTTCAAACCCCACTGTATCCCAACTTGATTTCCATTTTCTAATAGTTAGTTATTTACAACTCGTTGAAAATAGCCACCAAAATTGAAATATTTGGGTAAATTATAAGAACGCCAATATTTCTTTTAAAAAATAAAAAAAAACACCGAAGCCCACTTTCGTCATAAAAATGCATTTTTAAATAAAAAATCAATAATATGTACTTACTATTATTATCAAAATCATTATTATTTTACATTGAAAGTTCTTGATATATTTAAATTATCTTATTTGGTTCAAAAGTTATGCTGTTTTGGAAATTGCACAATCACAAAATCTTGCTTTCAAAGTGACTCCAAAATTAAGTACAGATATTATTATGTATTTCATCATAAATAAAATACTTACTAAAAATAGCCAGAAGCATACTAATGCTTTAAGGGGTGAATATATTCATTTAATTCACATAAACGCCTGGAGGGCTTTTACAAGTATGGTACATAGATAAAGTATATAAAGTAAGAAATAAAATATAGCGTTTAGTACATTTAAATATAATATTCCTATATATAACTAGTAAGAAAACATAATTTAAAAGCACATGACATACACATGATCATCTATTGATATATTTTACATACCCCTTAATTTATTTTAAAATAGAGACTTATTATTTCTGGCTGCGATACGATCCCACTTACTATTTAATGATGCACACTCTTGAACACTTAAGCTAGGGTTTCCTAGGAGAGCGGCGCCCGTATCTTAACGGCCGTAGTGAAAGAAGATGAGGTGGACAGCCGTCGTAACGGTGACTAGAGAGTGGTTTCCTAGGAAAACGATGTTGATAACACCGTTAAAAAATAAAACCACTCTCTAGTCACCGTTACGACGGCTGTCCACCGCATCACCGTTCATTACGGCCGTTGAGATACGGGCACCGCTGTCCTTGGAAACCCTAGCTTTACTCCCACACTAATACACATAAACACATCTACACTTACTCTCATACAAATACACATAAACACATCCTTTTGTTGTAACACAATTTAATAATTTGTATGATTTTTATTTAGAAACTTTGCTGGTCTGTCTTTAAACTGTATTTAAAAAAAATGTTATTATATCATTGTCGACTGTTTGTTTCTTTAAAATAAATAACAAAATAAATTGTTTGAATTAAATTACAAATTTTAAATCTTCAATTAAAATTATTTATCTATAGAATCACTTCGTAAAGCGCCCTTGAGGTATTATATTACAAAAAGGGAACTATATAAGTTATCCATAATAATAATAAAGATGACAGGATACACATAAATATTGTAAAGCATTCGAATAAATTAATGTACCCCAGTAGGTTTTTTTTTTTTTTTAAGATACGGTAATAAAAAAAAAAACAAGTGTTGTGTAAATACACAGTTGTAAGCGGGTAGAAAAGAAAAATAGGTATTATGGGTAAATATTAAGCAAAATTCACCATTTCAAAATTCTTTTTAAAGTAGTAAAAACGTGGATAAATTCGGCGTTAAAAATAATTGGGAGGCTGCAGCCATAAAGTAAATAACAAATATTTTAGTTATTTATGAAAACACTGAATAAAACATTATTATTTATAATTATTTTGTTTAAGTATATGTAGTCAACCAATTAATAATAAAATCTGCATCGTAAGTATGTAGGCGTGTATAAAATAAACGTAGGCGTACCTGTACAGACAGTATAATAAATTCGTTGTTTCTGTTCTATGATAAAAAGTCACGAAAAAAACGTAAATTCATAAAAGCCTACAAAGGAACGTTACTAAAACATGGAAAAAACGAATGAAGAATAATAAGTAGGCACATCACTAAAAACCACGTTCGCATTTTGAATTTCCCGTGTAGCGAGTTAGGGATGTCCTGTTCTGGATCGATCTTGTCACGCATGCAAGGTAAATAGGTATGATAATGTAGGTGTACTGGGACAGTAGGTACTAGGTTGGGTACATGATTCCCCGGCCAATAGTGTTGCGTAGAGAGAATCGTCATATCGTCGCCGCAGGGGATAAGCGATATTAGCGTGGGGTTCGGGTTCGGGGCAGGCGGCAGGCGGTAGGCGACAGGAATGTCGGGATGGGGGGAAGTGGAGTAACTAAAAGTGTAACGTATTTTCTCGAAACGTTACAATGGAAAAACACAAGAGTTTACTTAAATAATAACTAGTGAGGGCTTGATGCACAACTAAACGAATAAGTTGAACCGGGTTGAGGTCTCATGGACCAAAAGTCCCAGGTTCAAATCCCCGTCTACCACAATCTTTGTGAAGACTATATGCTCCAACTAGGTAGCGGACATGGAATGATGATGATGATGACTTTTCGTAGGTCAACTATCAAATAATTAGTAGAAAGTTAGTGTAAATACCGCTTTTCCGCTATTTTTATGAAATGTATTTAATGTTCAAACGTGTTTCTTGGAAAACATTGGTCCAAAGAAAAAAAACCCTATCAAGGTTTTAGGTGTTTTTCTTGATAACGAATTTCGTTTTATTGCCAATTGCTATTTTAATTTTAAGATCTAGAATGTATCTTTAAGTGAAGGTTTATCTGATTTTTCTGCCCTGTTGTCAGCAATATTGTTTTACGTAGATACTTCACGTTAGGATTTAAGGACTCGTATTTAAAATAAAGTTATGAATAAAATAAATCACGTAATATAATCGTGTTGAAATTTGTAATCAATAACTTCAGAACATAATATAAAACCCATTTAGATCGTAACTTTTTATGATTTAAACTTTATTATAATGTTATTTATTTGACCCACAAACGTATAATAAATAAGACACCCTATTCCGGGAAGCTTAAAAGGGAAGCTTTTTGAGAAAAATAAAAAAAATAGTTAAATAGGAGGTAATGTTCTTTTAATATTTATATTTGAATATGAATTGATTAGGCTTCCTTAATCACTCGTGAACAAATATTTATCGATGAAAAGTAACACAATCCTTTTTACTGTTTATCCGAAAGTTTTTACACGCTTTCATGACACAAGACAGGCGCTGTGGCGCAGTTGGTTAGGCGGCTAACTGTGAAACTGGCGTCGCGGGTTCGAAAAAAATCAAAGAAATATTTTTTCTCAATTGGTCTGGATGTTGTGGTGTATTTATCATTACCTCCTTCCATATCCCCTCTATCCCACCTGCTGACAAGCCTCAAAATAGAAGCTTAGCGGGTTATTCCTTTAAATATTTTTTTAAAAAGTAAGTATTTAAGTTTCTATTCTAAACGTAACGCCTGGCTGGCGGTCGAAGGACGACTAAATACGCGTTGGGCACGACTGATCGTTTGGGCATGAGTTAAGTGTCATATTTTTTTAAGGCTCGGGGCATGTCTATGTATATTAATATGTCAATGGACTAAACACATCGATATTTTAAAAACAAGAACATGTACGGATTTTGCTCAGAGAAATTTCCCTTTTATGGCCCCAAACGTGTTCTTTCTCTTTCTCTTTTCAAAAATCTTTGCCGCAACACACAAGAATAGAATTTGTTCAAATTTAAACGAAAACTGTAACATTTTAATATTGAAAATAACGCTCTACCCACATATTAAGAAAAAGATGATTTCAAAACGTAATCATAACAAAATTAATGTTATAATTTTACGGACGCTAAATATTATCATTTCTTGCACAATTATACACAATTTATTTAACTTAATTTATTATTGCGTGCGTTTTACCCAAAATATTGCACATAGCAATTGCGCAGTATAAAACAACATAATTAATGTAAATGTATGTTTTCTTGCGCAAATTCTATTGGAATAACAATATGCTACGATTTCTTATCCATTTACATTGAATGTTACGATTTGTTACCTTCATATCACTGATGATTTGCTGGAAAAGGTTCCCCAGGGCGGAATATTCCTTCTCTACCGATACTCCCTCCATTTTGAGTTTTCGTGTTACACAATTATCACAAAAAAACACAACAACTCATAGATGATTCAAAATAAAATCATTATAGCCACTTTTCCCTCACACGGTAACGGAATCCACTCAAACAGCGACCATTTCTAAAATAACCCCGCAGACGTTCGTTTAGATTCCGACCAAAGCACAACAAAACAAGAATTATATCAATAAAACTCACAAAACTTTATCATTTTAGTTGAACACGCATACGATGGCCGCGTTTTATTATTCCGAAATAAATTACGCTGTTGTTTTCACATATAAAATAATACAAAACAAATCAAAATCACGGCCTGTCATATTTTCACCGAAAACTCGGGAGCGTAATTTCGCGTAATTTATCTTCAAATCACATTTTTATAGATGGTATTTCACAAACCCTAATTAGAAAAATAAAAAAGCACAAGGAACTTCGTATTTTTAATACAGAAAACGGAAATGAATGCAACCGGAATAATTATTAGACGCGCCGGAATTCACCAAACATTAAGCGGACGACAAGCGGGCTGCGAGCTTCAACAGAACAACAGAACATGAAAATAGGCACGGACGAAACAGTGCAGCCACTTGTATAACTGTTTCTTCTCCATGTGCATAATCTAGATCAGATTTACTGATGTAACTTTATACATGCGTATTTTGTCAAGAATTTTCCAAAATATTTATTTTAACATGCCAAAAGAGGAAATAAATGACGCATGCATCTAGTATTATTTTAATATGAATTTCATTACTTTTAAGCAACACTCTTTGGACATGTAGTAAAGATTAATATAAACATTTATTTTTTCGAAAGTTATACGTTTTAATAAAAGTATGTTTATGTCATTTTATTTTTATTATATAATTGAAATTTAATAGTACATATATTTTACCACAAGTAAACTTATTGTTCCGTTTATAATTTTTTTTATTTTTTATAATGAGGACAAAAAAATCACCCTCTTTGTGTTTCCAACCGATTAAAATGTATTTCATACTTCAAAAATATATTTGAACGTAATAACATGTTTTACAAACTATTTACATCAAGGAATATTTTCACCAAAAGAATTAAGTTAAATATTCTAATAAAAAATTTTAATTTAAAAAAAAATTACTTCAGTGGAGACCCCGAACCAATCAGTCAAAGTGAGGCAAGGCTGCTTCCACTGGAGTGAGGTAAGGCTGCGTCCTTGCTTATTTATCATAAAGATGGAATTTATCCTTTGCAAATCAATACCACCTGATCGAGCCATAGAAGTTATCTCCCTCCTAATGTTGTGCAACTTGGAGTATGCAGACGATGTGGTCCTTCTTGAAAAGTCTGTTAGTGATTTTCAGAAAATTGTTGACAAACTGCAGGAAAACTCTGCTCTTTTGGGTCTTATTAATATTTGTATATATCTTGTGCAACTTATTTTGTCCTGACCCTGATCAGCCCCTGTATAATAATGGACAGAGGATTGAGAAAGTTGACAGCTTTAAATACTTCGGAGTTCATATAACTGAGGATGGAAGCATGCACAGAGAGCTCGCAACCCGCCTAGGAATTGCTGGAGTAACTGTTTCATGATGCGTGTTGTCTGGAACTCTAATTTATATTCGATCAAAACAAAATGCCGATAATTCAACTCTTGTATAATGCCAGTAGTCCTATTATTACAAAATTATTTGTAACTGTATTAAGTTATCTTGAACCTCTCTGTTTTTAAAATAATATATTTTTTGAACCACCTCAGTATGGCTAAAATCCATTGAAAATATTGTTTCTTTAATAACTTTTCGTTATACATTAAAATGTCTGCACAAACAATCCTTTCATATTACGGTCACCAGCTGCTAATGACTAATGAATTTTACTGTCGTATTTTTCTCATATCTCTCCCTTCAACTTGCTAAAAACAAAGACTTTGTCTTTTTCACACAATTACGAATAATTTTTAAAGTCTGCCTTCGTATTACCCTCCAGGAGTCAGAGCGAAACACTTCTCAGGGGACGCTCTCGTGAGTAACAATGTGTGAAAGACTGAGTAATAATCCATAGGCTTAATGGAGAAATTTATATTTCAAAGTTCTAAAGTAATAACCGTGTCTTATAAGATATTTCCTTAAGTGCCGTGATGTGTATATTGTGTTTAAACGCACGCGTTATCCACAGTTTAGTGGGTCAATGAGTGAAATAGTTTCAAGCTAAGTAAAAATGCGTTAACACCTTAGGTACAGGTGTTACAAAATTCATCCATTTCCGTCAATAAATTGTTGACCCAATCTACGAACTCTGCCGAGTTTCCTGGTGATCAACGGCAGCAAACTGAGCCCTGACAAGTACACTGGCGGATATCATGGATGGTGCAGGTGAAAACACATCCAGAAGTTAAACTGCACAGGACCCGCAGACATCAATCGAGGGTCATAGCAAAGCTGTGTTAAATTTTTTGATGATTGCAATATTTCTTGTGGATGAAATATGTGGTTTGATAAGTTAGTGACTTGTTTGTGGAATTTTAGTCTTAATCGAATTTGTATTCACATTTTTATTTTTAATCAGATTGACGAATAGATTTTTCAGTTTTTTTTTTACCGAAGATTACTCTTTTAGCATTATAGGTTGCGAATTCATGAACTTTGTAATTGAGTAGGTCCTATTCATCAAGGTGTAATTCATGAACTAATTCAATATGAAAAATTTCCACTAGCAGTTTAATGGTGTTACGTTTTTTATAAGAGTTTTTATATCTTCTTTGAACAGTATTGATTTGCTTTTAATATGGATCTATTATCATGCATTATGTGTTACCCGAAAATAAGAAAATCATGACCTAGGCTCAATTAAAAAAAAATAAAAAAATGGTTAATTGTGTTAAGGTAAAGAAAAATCGCAAAATTTACTAAAACACATTCTTACATAATAAATAATACAATGAACTGATAACTGTAACTTTATGTAACTGTATTTTTGTAACTCAGTATTTTACAATATTTCAATAATTTTATAGTAAATAATAACTGTAAGTTTAATAATTTAATCCAGTAAAAAGCTTTTAAAAAAATGGATGTCACACGAAATCTTTTACAACAAAAAATAAAGGATATGAAGGTAATGATTGTTGCATAAAATGCACTTTATATTTTATTAATGATAAGAATTCTTTTAATTGCACTGAAAAAAAGATGTGGGAATATGGTCAGAATTATTCCCCGAAACAAGTTTTTGTTCGAGATGTATCAATTTTGCGAATAAGTTATCAAGAACTTTTTGTTTATTTGACGTCCGATTTATGTTGTATTTTTCAAATCCTAATGTTGGCTTTTTGTAGAGCGTAATTCCGTTCCGTTCTCTATTTCTGTTCTGTTTACAAACTGACAACTGACAACTGTCCGAAGGTGATTTTTTCATTGAATTTCTGTTTCCCGCCAAGTGTCCGACGTTTGTATTATTGCTGTAATTACCGCTTTTTGACGAACTTTGCTTTAAAGTAATGAAGAAAACACGCAGGAGCCATGGACATAAACCTGGGTCAATATATAGAATTGCACTAGAGAACTTTGTGTAAGTTTTACTATCCGTAATTTGAAAATAATTCAATCGAAAGGTTATCTTTTTTTCATGCTGTTTACTATCTTAAAATCGAGCATTCTTTTGTTTTATTGGTCAAACTAGCATATTCAGATGTTAAGTATTTTATGCGTTATAATATTTTGCTTTTTTGATGTCCTTTGAAATATTTTTCAGTACTTTTCGACAAGTTGAAGTGTTTCCCGGATCTACATTGAACTTAATTATTGGTCCTAATGGCACTGGAAAGTCAACATTTGTTTGTGCTATTGTCCTCGGTTTAGGAGGCAGAACCAGCGTTATAGGAAGGGCCAAAACTGTAAGTATTGTTCAATTCAATTAGTTTTAGTTTCAATTGGTCACTAGTAAAAATTATAAATAACACTATGTACGTATTTTTGTTATAATAATTATAATATTTAATTTGCAGGTTGGTGAATATGTAAAAAGCGGACACGAGCAAGCCACGATAGAAATTGAACTTTACCAGAATGACGACGAAGAGAACGTCATCATCACCAGGAACTTCAACACCGACAACAACACAGTCTGGAGCATCAACAAGAAGACGGTTAAGCTCAAAGACATCCACAACCTGACCGAGAAGTTGAACATCCGGGTGGAGAATTTGTGCCAGCTGCTGCCGCAGGATCGAGTCCAGGACTTCGCCAAGATGAACCCCCAAGAGCTGCTGAAGAGCACGCAGATCGCAGTCTGCGGCCAGGAAGCGGTGGACTTGCTCGCGGAACTAATAGAAAATAAGACGATTCATCGTGAATTTATCGCTAAATTATCTCAAGCATCCGCGCAGCTCGTCGACCACGAGGCTACCAACGCAAAGTAAGGAAAGCTAAATTAATGTATTATCGTATTTGAAATCAATTTTTGGGAAGAAAAAAATTACAAAGAAATCGTGAAAGCAATAAAACTTTAAAATTAACGTATAACAACAGAGATAAAGATAATTTTAGAGCAGGGCATATAGAAATCCAGGCATCTACTGGGTTTATGTCATTGGCTGGTTTAAGTGGCCACTTAACATGCTGTGTAAAATTCACCATTCTGCCTATATTTGATCATCTATATTCCTTTAATCTGTTGATGTTTGTGTTGTTACAAGAGTTAAAACCTTTATTGATGCGGGTGAGATTTATCTGATCAATTATTTCAGCTGCATACTGGGCAACGCCTGAAAATATTTTTCTGTTTTTATACTTTTTCTTGGACCAGGTGGATTTAATAACAATATTTTGAGTTTGTCCAGATTTTCATAGATGCCTGGATTTCTATGTTCTTCATCTCTGTTGTAATATGTTAATATGGTTGTGGAAAAAGTAATTTCGTATTTCGCGCCCTTTTTTTCAACTTAGTATATCTCGTTCATTATTGGTCACATCGGATTATACAATATGGCGTTGTAAAGGTGTGAGTGTATACTAAAAACGCTTCTTTGACAGTATTGCGCTTAGTTGGTTCAGTTGTGCGTCGAGAAGTTCGCCATATTTTACATTATTACTACCTGAAAGTGAAAAACGCGTAGGAACCAAAATTATTTGCTATGTATTCGGGGCCGATACTCTTTCAGTTCATGCTGCACAACAGTGATTTCGTTCTGGCGTAGTGGAGGTGAATGATGCACCACGCTCCGGCAGGCCTGTCGTCAAAAATGTAAGGGTGTTGAATCCAGTCTTCGTCTACGAAAATTTGGACAAAAAACTTTAAAAGGTTTCATTGCAATATTGACAATTTGTGATAAATCAAATACACACGATCAGCACATTTAACATTCTTTTTTTTTTTTTAAATATTGAAGTAGGGCACACATTAACATATTCTTGTGTGTGCTTTAATAATACCATTGTATATTTATTTATAAATTGTTTAACACATCTAAGCATGTTCTTTATATGAAACTGCTGTGTTGTAGTATTTATGTAACATAATGCTTTTTTAATTATTTTCTTTTTCACAGTATATTGAAGTGTGTTTATATTCTAAGCAATTTTTTTTTTGTAAGGTAAAAGTCACTGCGTGCCGTGTATACAAATATAAAAATAACCAGTTTTTACCTTTAAAACATTTTAAAAAAATGGGAAAACTGTTAGTTTACACCAATTAAAAAAAACTGCGTTTCAAAGAAACCCCGTTTATATTTTACTGGGAATTATTTTTCACGTTTTTGACCCATCCATTTATACTCTATACAATATTATCAGGATGCACATTTGGTAATGGGGCACTAATCAGCTCACAATTCTTTATTAATCCCGGCGCTAGCATTCATTTCTTTTTGATAATAATTCACAATTAGCACTTCATTAGCCTTGAATAATGAATACCGCATTTTAAAAAGTGTTTTATATTTTACATGATAACACATTGACGAAGTAATATAAAAGGAATCCCAAGTTTACTAGGTGACTCAATTTAATATATGTCTCCCATAAATAATGTGAATAAAGAAGCCCGCCCAATTTAACTAGGAGTTATTTGGATCGTCTGTTACATGAAGGTTAGGTGATCAGTCTTATGCTTCAAGTGCTCGTATAGAGACAATGAAATATTGCAAAAAATCATGTAAAAAGAATTCGAGTGAAGTTGATTCCGCCTTGTAGTGTCGTAGTTGGTGCATTTGTCTACCATGCTTGAGGACCTGAATTCGATTCCCCGCAAAGTCGACATGAAATATCAATTTAAAACGGCGATTCTCACTCTAAAATTTCACAGCCCCTGGACTGGATCTAGTCTTGCCTTTGTGTGTCAAATGATCAAAATACGATGCAGCTGGGTTGCTATTGCAGTGTCCTGTGCAGAACGAGGGATAAAAAATGAATTCTGAAATTTTCCAGCATGCAGTCCGTGATAGAATCCATGCACGAAAGGAAGAAGATGGAAAAGGAAATCGACTTGTGCGACAAGAAACGGGTTTGGGTGGAATATGACAACCTCAAAAACCGATTGGACGAGTTGGGCAATGACAGAAATGAGGCTCTCAAGCTCGTCAAGACCCATCATGAGAGAATGGCGCCTCTACAGGCCGTCGTAGATAAGGCCAAAGCCGAGGTGTCCACGTTGGAAGACTCCAAGACTAAAATGGTGAAAGAAACCTTATATTTATTTATTAATTATTAGAAACATATTACATTACAGCCCAGTAGATGCCTAGACTTCTATATTACCTTCTCTTAAATGT
This sequence comes from Micrasema longulum, assembly GCF_059751315.1. Classification (NCBI taxonomy): domain Eukaryota; kingdom Metazoa; phylum Arthropoda; class Insecta; order Trichoptera; family Brachycentridae; genus Micrasema; species Micrasema longulum. The sequence goes on along the minus strand of NW_028277588.1, from coordinate 61,625 downwards.
TCTTTATCTCTGTTGTAATATGTTAATATTAACAGCTCCCCAGTCCAGTCCAGTGAATCCAGTCCTTGTCTACAAAAATTCGGACAAACTCAAAATATTGTTGATGAATTTAGAAGTCTAGGTGTCTACAGGGCTCTTATTTTGATATATTTTATTTATTTATTTATACATTTTATCATAAATACAATTTTATGTTCACTTTGCCCAGCTAACAAGGGTACATACCTTGTTCCAAGCTAGGCAATTACATTTTAATACATGATAATGGTTTACAAGTTAATAGAAAGCACAGACTAATAAAATATACACATTTTGATACATATACATACACATACACACATATACATATATACATATATACATACATACACATATACACACACACATATATATATATATATGCACATATTTACATACAGGGTGTTCTTTAAACCCGGTCACATCCGAAACCACGATGATCAGTATGAGCAAGAAGACATATTGGCACATTAAAATACATTTTTAGAACGAGTAAAATCTTAAAAACTAAAAGATAAATAAAAAACAAATGGTTGCTTACTTCTGCAGGGGAGAAACGAGGAGGGGGGAGGGTAAAGTCTGATACACTGTCAACCGCAGGGCCGCGTCCCACTCGCTTCTCCCCTGCAGAAGTAAGCAACTATGTGTTTTTAAAAAATATTTTATTCTTTAAAATTTTCTTCGTTCTAAATAAAATTCTCTTCTTTTTTTAAATATGCTAATATGTCTTCTTGCCCATACTGATCATCGTGGTTTCGGATTTGACAGGGTTTAAAGAACACTTTGTATAGACACATATATACATACACACTCATGTACATACACCCATGCGCAAACACATACATACATTCATAAATCATAGACAATTTGTTTAATATAATGCGAAACTTTATGATTACTATTTGTATTTGTATTTTTTTAAATTATTCTTTATTTTCATATTTTATTTTACTAAGATCTCCAATCCGCGGCATGCATCAACCTTTCTGACTCCCTACGACCAATGTCATGAACAAGCGAGGTCAACACCTTCCGCAACTTGACAACACTCCCGCTTTTCCACAATTCTGGAAAAAAGCTATGGATCTTCTTGCCAACGTAATAGTGTTGTCTCGATGCCAGAACAGTGTTGAGCCTTTCACTTAGTATGATTGAATGTTTTCTTTTGCAGGTAAAAGAAATGTCTCTTCTTATGAGAAAGCTGAGAGAGATGAAGGAGAACTCCTTAGCACAGAATGGAAGTATAAGGGAGCTTGAGGCGGAGTTGGCGGCTAAAGTAACACAACAGGAAAACAAGCATCGGGATATTGAGCAATTCAAGGCAACTCTATCAAGAATGATCAATGATAGAAACAATCTACTGCAACAGTATGGAGATGGTTAGTATTCATTTTTTTATTAGTTTTTACTTTGTGGTATGACATTTTATTTTATTTCATTTTATTTTATTTGGGATTTTTACAGCTATTACATAAACAAAATAAGTAGAAAAATATTAACAATGCTAAAGCCAATTAAAAAAATCCACTGTAAATATAATGACACATAATATATAAGAAAAGAAGTTTCGTAATTGTATTTGTGTGACGTTTGTATTCATGTGTATGTGAATGTGTGTATGCGTGAATGAATGAAGGAGAGGATACATGTGCGTGTGGGAATGAATGAGGGAGAGGGTGCGTGTGTGTGGGTGCGTAAGTATAAAAAAATAATTGTTTAAAACTTGTAATTGTACTAAAAATGGTACAATAAAGAGCTTAGTAAAAAGTTTGAAAACTTTTTGTTAAAATTCAAATCAAGAAATGTTATAAATTGTATTTTTTTTTTTTTTAAAGTATGTTAAATTTCAAAACCGTATTCTGAAAAAAAAAGCATTTATTTTTAAATTTAACTGATACACATCGAATGAATAATGTGCGACGAGTCCCATACAATACGGTAGGTAACCACAAAATGCAGTAAATACAATATAATGTCAACAATAAAATAAGGTTTAAAAATACGCGAACGTTGATTCAAAACGAACACACAAATGCATATTATATGCACCTACATAATATATAATAAGAATAATATATAAGTTTGATAGAAATGATTCGGATTACATTTATATTACATTATTTATTTATATTACATATTTATATTACATTTATTTACACTTATATGAAAGATTTTATAGAATATTTTATAGTTTAAATAGCAACGCGTGTAATTATAAGTTAGTTTAATTCCTGACGATGAGGTAGTAATCTCGAAACTGGTCGAAGTGTAACTCAAAATTAAAGTGGCTTATACAATATGTTTCTTTTTTGGGTGATAACGTGTGTGTTGGATTTGTTCTGACGTTTCGGCTACCATTGCACGAGCCATCTTCAGTGTAAACTCATATTGATTGTAAAACATATTGATAACAGTGACCGTGAAAACCTTCGCACCTATTTGGCTTATACAAATTTATAAACATATAAGTGAAAAAAAAAACATTTAATTTTTATGTATTGTATTATCATTGTTATGATTTTTTAACAATACACTGCCTGCGACGTCGCGAGTTCAAGTCAGTGAGTTTTTCTGACATTTAAAAAGAGAATCCCTTACCTTTCAAAACACACTAAACATGGCTTCCCGGAAATCTATCACAGCACATGAATGATTGGCTATTTTAAAAACATGTTCATTTGAATCTGCGATGTTTCAAGTTGTTCATTTTTATTAAAATGTGTTTTATTAAAACATATATCGCGTGGTTAATAATAATTGTTGTTTGAGTTGGTTTTCACAGAACCACAGAAAAATAGTAATTTATAGTTATCTTACTTGTCATTGGTTGAATTTCAGAATCCATGGTGAAGGAAGAAATTGCAAAGTTGCAGAAACCAGTTCTCAATACAAATTCCGGAATAGAACAGTTGAAACAGAAACGAGTACAAATACAATATGAATTGGATTCCAAAGTGTTACCTCAGATAAGACTTCATGAAAATAAGTAAGGCTTTATTTTTACAACTGTATACTATAATCCAAACAATAAAAAACGGAGCCTGTTTGATTTAACGAATTTTCTGAGTACTGGAATCTTTAAAAAATAAAGCTTTTTGCATATTATTAATCGATAAAATCTTTTTATTTAACAGTTATTTACACATGTTATATAAACTTTTAATAACATAAACTTTTAACATAATAATTTTTTTATCAAAATTTCTCAATAACATACTTTTCAAATTAATTTGAAATATTTCGATCTTTTCAATCTCCTTTATTTCGCCGAGTAACTCATTGTACAGCTTCAATCCCTTGTACAATGAGTTTTAAGATTCTGTTTTTCTCCTCATTGGTAATCTTATCTTTTTTTATCCCTTGTTTCATATGCATGACATTGTTGGTTAAATTTTATTATTGTTTTTATTTCATTCATCCCCTTTATTATTTTATGCATAAAAATGGCTACATTATATTTAATTTGCTGCTTTACTGTGAGCAAGCCAATTTCTTTGTGCATTCTTTCTACATTACAATAGATATTTCTTTTGAGTATAATCTTAATCGCCTCATTTTGAAGAATTTGTATATTTTTAATTTCTCCTTCATTACATAAAAAAAGAATGGAAGATCATGTTAATGTTTATATGTGTTAATTATATATTTGGAATGAAAATATTTGTTTTTTTTCCTATGATGCTCTTATTTTGATAGATAATAATTGTGTGATACTTTTTTCTCCTCCATCATTTTCACGGGTAGTTTCTTGCAATATGAAATATGAAAATTTCACTGCCTGAATAACATTTTGATTCATGGACTGCATGAGTGGAGTAAAGTTCCGAGGAAGAGAAATTACAGAGATCATACCAACGTATCAAAGAATATTATTTTGTAGAGTGATGAATTGAATTTTTTTCCGTTTGCACAGGCGGAAAGCAAAGACAAATATGAATTATTATTGAAATAATTTGTCAGAAAAGTATTTTAATAGTTTTGATACAATCTTAGCATTATGATAAAGGATTATGCAAAAAATTATATCAGTATGATGATTAACAAAAAAGTTATTAAAACATAGTTATTTATTTATGTATATTTTTAAGGACATATTTATGCATAGAAAATTATTATAAAGGAAAGTAGAAAGACACAATGGTATATAGTAGACTTGGTGGGAGTGGAAGCGGGAGAGAGGTGTTTATAATTGAGTTTGATTGAATATATGCTATCTAGAGGACCATAGATACCCCCATTAGGCCCGGAAGCAATATTTCATTGTTCCTGGACTGGCACCTGAAACTCGGTACACAAATAATTTAAAAAATCATCAAAGAGTATCCAATTCAAATCCCTCCCCTCAAGGGAAATCCAGTCCTAAACCCTTCTCTTGAAAATGGATTTTCTCCTTGAAGGCTTAACACGTTCATCCAAATTATTAAATTCTCGGTGCAATGAAGGATAGGTGTCACTGAGCAAAAGTCTTGCCGGTTTTCAGTATAACATTATCTTTCCTGTCGATGAAATTTGCTACCAAACTTTGATGTCTGAGTTGCTGAATTGCTCTCCACCAGAAGGGCAATTCCTGACCTCAATAATAGATTGCCCAAAATTACTGTCGCTGATAAACTTTTGTGTACCCACAAGGACCACCAGACTCCAACACATGTTCTAGTGTTAGTACAATAGGACAAATTTCACTCACCATTCTCCCCTGGCGTGCATCCACAGAACAGCTGATAATTATGCTGAGCTATTGGACTTGCTCCACGCCACTCCTGCTGCAATCAAATCAGCTATCCTATGCATCGAATGGCCATCCCCTCAATTCTCCCCTTTTTAACGTGTTTCTTACTCATCTTCACTTTATTTCCTTTTTCTTTTTTTAGTATTAATTACAGGTTTAGTTTAATACTTATGATTTTATTGATGTTATTTTCTATGCTTTATGTACTTTTAACTGTATATTGTAAGAGCCCACTGGGCGTTTATTAAATAAATAACATAATTCATATTCTGGGAAAATCTGGTGCAAACATTTCACTGAATCCTCTCTTTATTGTTAGAGTAGAAATGTGTTTATAATGCTTCTTTTAGGTAAAATGGTCTCTCTTATTCTCATTACATTACCATCAATGTTTTTTCATTCCAGATTACGAAGTCTTAGCAATGTAGCCAATAAACGACTGGAGATTTTACAAAGTTCCAGTGAGCACACCTACCAAGCGGTCATGTGGCTAAGGGAAAACCGCAAACTGTTTCAGGGAAATGTTTACGAACCCATTATTCTAGAGGTTAAAATAATTATTAAATAGACACGTTACAAACGCATAGTTCACGGCACTTCGATTGATGGGTGCCTTCGTTTTATAACTAACTTATTTCCTCATCAGATGTGACACTATGCAGAAAAATACCATTGCGTGTTATTTCTTTATTTATTTACTTTATTACACATTATTTGAGACGTAAGTTCCGACTCCATGAGACTAAAAGTCCTGTGTTGAGTTGGGACGAGCAATTAGTTGACACAGACACATAAGTATATCATCAAAAATATTTTATAGGATCAAAAACACAACAATAATAATATTAATAAAAAAACAAATATATGGCACATCAAAATGGTAAATAGTAAACTCAAACATTCAGAAAATCATCAAGGGGTTTCCCACTCAAATCCCTCCCTCTAAGGAAAATCCAGTCCTTAACTCCTCTTGAAAAGAGTTTTGTCTTCGAGAGCTTAATACGCTTTTTCAAAATATTGAACACTCTCGGTGCGATAAAGGAGAGATGTCTCTGAGCAAAAGTCGTATAGGTTTTGGATGTGACATAATTTGCGCTCTGGGAAAACCTCGTACAAACATTTTGCTGAGATTTCTCCTTATTGTTCGACTAGACCTTTTTGTTTAAGTGTCTATTTTTTTTTAAATCTATTTTGCACAGAACTTTGACATATTGTTCAAACAAATACAATCTTAGTGACACTCCAATTTTTGTGAGGTTTCATTTTCATTTGAACAAAAACGCCACATATTAATGCGTAGTTACCGAGTTTGTCTATAGATGAAGTTCTTATTGGTACCTTAAATATAACTTTTGTAATGCTTTGTCAATCAATTAATTAGTTAAAAATGCATGAAAAAAAAATTATTTCAGTTTTTGGATGCATTTTAATTTTGTAAACTTCTGTTTTTTCCAGCTTAACTTCAAGGAGCCTCACTTTGCAAAATATCTAGAGAATACGGTGGCCTACCGAGACCTGATCGCCTTCACATTCGAAGACAGTGCGGACATGAATCTCTTCATGAAGAAAGTTCGTTCAGAGATGCGCCTCAACTTGGTGAATGCCGTGTGCAGTCCCAATACTGGAGTGAATTTTCAACCCCCCATTCCTATAAACCAACTAAGGTTAGTCTGCTTTAACACAAAGCTCTTTTTTTTTGTATTTTTACAGCTCGACCAAACATTTCAATTTTGAGGCCATTAAGAAAAAGATAAATAACTTTTAGAAATGACAATCAATTTATGGTGGAGCGGGTCACAAAAGTCATGTGGATGTTAAACATAGGCAGAATGGTGAATCAACAGTATTTTGAGTATGTCCAAATGTTCATTGACAAGACCGGATTTCAAGGAGAAGAGTAATTAACATTGAAATTTAGTGCAACAGAAAGAGAAACATTGTTTGTTGATGTGGGTGAGATTCATCTAGCTGAATTATTTCATCTTTTTACTTTTTTTTTTACACCAGCAAATGGCTCTGTTATAAGCCCTGTAAGTGCTTAGGCTTGAGTATTCCCTTATCAAAAATGTTTCCCCTCTCTGTCGCAATAATTTAACCAGATTTGCATACTTTACAAGGTATCAGGTTCTCGACATCCCGGACGTTCACTGCTGACTGTTCGTCGGCAGTTCGTGTCAGAACTACGGGACGCGAACCTGACTTGGAAGGATGCACAGGAGCTGACAAAGATGCCTGGAGAATCTTCGCGGACACCATATGCTCCAACTAGGGAGCGGACATGGAATGATGATGATGATGTCGCAATAAATTTAAACGTGTTGGTTTAGTTGTGTCTCATATTGTCTCTGTCTTTCAGAAAGTATGGTTTCTACACGTACTTAGTGGATTGTATCACGGCTCCTGATGCTATAGTCAGGTATTTGTGTACCCAGTACAAGATCCATAGAATCCCCCTAGGGAATGAAGACACGTACAATCAGAGTCAAAATGTTCCTCCACAGATCAACTGCTTCTTCTCAGGTTGGTGCTTAGACATGCATATTACCTTCTTAAAAAGGTTCTTAGTCTCTGTTTTTTTTTTTAAAATACTTATCAACACTTAATATACATTGCACACTTTTAACATTTGAATTTATTACAAAAATGAAAATCTGGCTTTACAAACAGACACAACTTATGTTAACACCTAATAAGAAATTTTTTAGAATGAATAAAATTTACAAAAATAAAATATTTAGAAAAACAAATGGTTGCTTACTTCTGCAGGGGTGAAACGAGGAGGGGGAGAAGGGAGTCTGATATACCGTCAACCGTGCGGCGGCGCTCCCCTCGCTTCTCCCCTGCAGAAGTAAGCAACCATTTGTTTTTTTTTTTAATATTTTCAAAAACTTTTAAGTTTGTAAGTGAAAATTCTTGATGGAAGTTCATTGTAATTTATTATATAAATAAAAGACGAGTGATACTTTAATCCACAAATTTGAAATATCCAGTGACCGGTTTCATCGCTTTCGCGACATCTTTAAGACTGGTATCTTTTAAGAAATTCAATGTATTTATACAAAACAGAGGTAAGGATAGAGAATTTAATATTATATGAGAGTACATTTAATTTAATTATTTTTGCCTCAAGGATCATTAACAAAGTGTGCCAGGTTAACTAATGAGTTGATATAATGATATTTCTAATGAGTTTAAGTATTGTATATATATTATTTTTAATTGTCCTATCCTCCTGAGTTTGATTTCTGAAAAACAAAGGGTAAAAAGTCATTAATATTTTTTTTTTACAATGGGTATAGTAATGGGGAATACAGGTGTGTTAGCTGTTCATTAAGTAATTATACGTCGGGTTTATTCTTTAATCTCGAGAATTTCCCGTTTCTCAAGTTTATGGTCTTTAGGTGCAATATTAATTATTTTTACGTTATTTTTTAAATCAAAGGAATGTATTTTAAATGATTGTCAAAATTTGAATTATCTTTATTACTAGACCATAATTGTATATGCTCTTTTATGCGTGTTTTAAAGGCATGTATTTTTAGTCATTACAATTAAGAAGGTAAGTTCTTGAATTGGAAAACTTATCTTTTTTGTCTTTATTATTAACTAACAAATTAGCAAAGGAATTAAAGTATAACTCGTCTTTTATTTCTATGATAAATTACAATGAACTTCCATCAAGAATTTTCACTTACAAACTTAAATGTTATAAACAATGATTAGTATTAAAAATAATGTGACCTCACTGCTGGGGTTACCCGTGCCGAGGACACTTAAAACATGTGAGAATATACCAAAAAGACTTAACATAAAAAAAGAAATAACAAAATGTTCAGGCAGTTTTAAAGACTGTGTATTTATGTTTATATTTAATTTGTGTATACCTATATTATTTATATTATAAAACGCATAATAACAGAATGAAAACATAATATAAACTATACATTTAAGGAGCTGGTGATTCAATATTGGTTTGGGCAAATGAGACAATCGATTTTACTTTTAACTAGCTCCACTATCAAAACTATCAAACTTTGTATAATATAATTTATTATATGTTTATTTAATACACCGTAGGTATTAAAATTTTATTATTGCACATTGCACACAATCCAGAGAAATCTATTTCCACAAAAATGTAGGAGATTGTAGAAGTTATTATATTAATATGCATACTTCCACTTTCCATTATGTTGTATCCCAACTCAACACAGGGCTCTTGGCCTCATGGAGTTAGGAATACGTTATAATACTTGTTTTGAATTTTTTTATCTATATACGAATAAATAAATAAAATAAGTAGTAAACTCTTATTATTATTAAAAGTGTTTAGGCATCTGAATACGGGCGATTGGATTACCTATTACACGTGACTAATGTTCTTTTTGTATTTTTCTAGAAAACCATAGATTTATGATCAGAGTGTCCGAGTACAGCGGAGCCAAATCCACTTCAACTAATGAGATACGCCCGGCTAAAATTCTGGTCAATACAGTCGATCAAGACATTCTTAATAAGACCCAAGCTGAGTTAGTATACATCCTTGCATTTATTTTATTGATGTCCGCATAATGCACCTCTTTGGTCACCTGAAATATTAGAACCCTTATTTTCCTTCATTTTGTTCCTCTTCTTTCCCGGATATGTTATGTATGAGAGCCAAAAAAAACAGAATTAATGCTGTGATGGACGGAGTTTTTGTGGTACCAGGTTCTGCCGGTAGGATCGTGTAGAGCTTAACCTTTCCCCAGTCAGTATGCCTAGTGTCGTCGCTGGAGAAGGTTCCGTTTGGCTGGTGTGAATTTTTTGTGACAGTTGTTTTTTTTGCTCGTCGCTTTTGCGATGGATAATTGTGTCGTGAACAGCTTGCGGCCGTAAAATTTAGCTTCCTGCTCAGGGGAACTGGCACAGAACCTCTTGAAATACAACAACTGCTTACAATAATGCTACTATGGGGAAAACTCAAGTGTTTTAAGTGGTTTTCCCCTTTTAAAAGAAGGTAAATGTCAATTGATGAGCAACCCCGAAGACCGACGACGAGCCATCGTAGAAGTTATGGAGCTTTTTTTAAAAGATTGCACAGCAGTTCGTGGGGAAAATATGGTTTTTTGTGTCGCATGTTATTCCTTAAACAGCTTTAAATTTTGTTTAATCATTATAGATTGGAGCAAATTGGTTTTCTAGAAAAACAAAAGCGAGTGGCTATCAATGAGGTTGATGGAAAAATAGCAAGACTGGAAGATTCTCTCAACTCCTTACAATCTAAGAGGAAAAAGCTAAATGAGTCCTTAGAACAGGTCAGAATAAACATGTAAAAAATGTATTCTCTTCCAAGAAAAATGTTTTGTTCAAAATTTGTGACATGATCAATAGGATATTTTCACTTGGGAGGAATATCGGATTTAACATACTGTACTTATAAAGGAGTTTTTAAAGACTCTTTCTGTTTATAATAGCGCTAATAATCAATAATTTCATTTGGAAAATTTGCCATATCAAAAACAGCCGTTTCGAAAGTTGGCAATATATTTAGTCACATAAGTTCACGGGTGATGCATTTATACTAATGTTGGTAATGCTATAAGATAGAAACAAAAAGACACATGCACAATGTAATATTGTTGTTTATACTCCTTTCGCCCCCAGTTTACTTTCCGCATTCCAGACATTGACAGATGATAGTAAAAACAGATAAAATTTCAGGGTTATTTTTATTATTTTAAGTATTTAAAAAAATTATTTCGATTTATCATGACTGACTTTACAGCATTGCTCTTAGCTGAATTTATTTTAATGCTTTTAATTGCCCGACACCTCGTGCTTGAAACAATGCTGGTAAGTGACAGGACTTGAACGCCGTAAACATAACCAAACAACCCATAGAAATAGGTAGCTTAAGCTCAATAAAAAACATTGACATTTTGGGTAAAAAAATTAATGACGTCACAATTCATTTGTTTTTGGCATGATCCAATTGACTAGAATTCAATCCTTTATACCTCCCGTATTTCTAATTAGATTTTAATAAGAATAGTACTGATGTCTAGTAATTGTTCATTAGCTAATAAAAAAATCCTTAAGAAATTTTCCACTATTGATGACTTGGTTTAAATCAATTTTACTGACTGATATATAATTAAATAGACTCGTTACAAGCGCGTAGAAAATGAAGGTTAAATTTGTGAGTAATTGCCTTTTGTGCCTTCATTCTCCATGGACTTCTCCATCATGATTAGACGTGACGCTATGCAGAAATTCGTCATTGAGTGTGATTTTTTTTTGAATTGCACTGCATACGTGAAAAACAGAACAGATATATCATTTTCGTTAATACAGTCCAATTTATTTAATAAGTAGTTGATAAGTTTTATCTTTAAGTACATTTTCCATAAATAAAAAACATTGACAGCCAGTGTCATACCTATGGTAAAGAATTTTATAGAAATATGTACTAAGGTATGTAATATGCACATTGTCACTCTAATTTGTAAAACTTGTAAATCCACAAATGGTTAAAAATGATAATTCTGCGTTTTCTGTTAGGACGTGTGTATCTGTACAGTGTTAAAAAACAAAAAAACTACCCCACTGAAGTAAAAACTGTGTTTGCTGGGATTTACGAGTTTTACAAGTTAAGCCGACGATATCTCTTTTTCTCACTAATGTTTGAATGTGTATTGTGATTTGCTATAGATATAGCAGTTATATATATGTATAATTTTTATGTGACAACATTTACAATAACAATATTTAACTAAAATAAAAATAAAGTAAATAAAGGATTATTTAAAAATATTTATTTATTTATACAGGACGTTCTTCAAACCCTGTCACATCCGAAACCACGATGATCAGTATGAGCAAGAAGACATATTGGCACATAAAAATAAATTTTTAGAACATATAAAATTTACAAAAATAAAATATTTAAAAAAACAAATGGTTGCTTACTTCTGCAGGGGAGAAACAAGAAGGGGGGAGTCTGATAAACCGCACGGCTGCGCCACCCTCGCTTCTCCCCTGCAGAAGTAAGCAGCCATTTGTTTTTTAAAATATTTTATTTTTGAAAATTTTCTTCCTTCTAAATATTTTTTTAAATATGCTAATATGTCTTCTTGCCCATACTGATCATCGTGGTTTCAGATGTGACAGGGTTTAAAGAACACCTGTATATACATTTGTATAGTGGGCATTTTTAAGAACATATTTACACATGGAAAATTATTATAAAGGAAAGTAGAAAGACACAATGGTAAATAGTAGACTTGGTGGGAGTGGAAACGGTAGAAAGGTGTTTATAATTGTTTTATTGATGGCAACGTAATATTTTATTTGGGTTTTTAAATAAGAACACGGTTTTCTTAATACTTAAATATTTTATTATCTGTTATCTCTCAATTCACAATTATTAGAATTTGCACAATTCTCTCGATACAAAGCTTTCTCAAACATCCCCTGGTACATCGTGGTGACATTCCCAAACTGGCTCCATTTTTAATGACCAAGGTCAAGTTCAAGTTGTGAGTCTATTTATTTTACGTCAGCAACTGACGATGTTATTATTGGTATTTATTTTTAATGGCTTCGTTTCGCAGGTCAAAACAATTTCGGCCAGAATTAGAATGCAGCAAAAGAAAATAGACACTCTGGAGAACGAAGCTAATATCGACATAGAGACAGAGAAACTAAAGTGTAGGTGTGAGATTGCCAAGTGTGTGCTGGAACAGTCTCAGATACAGCACAAGATCAGCGAAATCTTCAAGACCTACCAGAACAAGTCTCTCAACAACTCCGTATTCGGGGAGAAACTAAAGATCATGAGGAACGAGGTGATCCAACAACAAACTAGTTTGAGGGTTTTGAAAGACAATGCCAACAATGCTGAGGTATTCTACTTAAACTTTTCTTTTTTCTTCATGTCACTCACTCTCACGTCAATCACTACAATAAATTTAATATGCCAACCGGTTTCAGAACATGACTGTTCCACAAAATATATGAAATCTTACCAAATAACATACAGATAGATACCCAAAATACACCATATTATGACATTGCCATATTCCTGATCTTATAATGTATACAATGAAAGTATTTTCACTAATAATTTGTATTAATAAATTTGCATGTACTCTTTGTAACTCAAAAATACAACAAAAAAGTATGTATGTGCAAATTTTGACTAATTTTTTACCAATTTTTTGGTTGGCTAGAAGATATCTTTTAGCAATAAGTCTGCCAATGAGCATATCGTTGCCGTTCGGGGAAAAGTCACCAACAAAAAACACCATTTTGAGAAATCAAAATTCAGTTTGGAGACCAAGGAAAAATCAGATTTTTGTGTTTCGGAAATTTTATGTACACGACACAATTCCTTTATGTCTTTTTTATAAATTCCATTGGTAACCTTTTCTTTCTGATACATTTTCAAATATCTGGAAGGTTGACTTTAGCTTGTTAGTAATCTGAACAATGCAACCCAAAATAGTAAGTGACAGAGAGGAAATATTACATACAAATAATTATTAAATTTTGTTGTTAAAGGTATGTTTTATATAAAGAAATATTTTTCAACATGTTTGTTGTTTTTTGTTTTATTATACAAATACCTAAACATAAACAAAATGTTGTTTTTAGGAAGAAAACTGTCATACTTAAAAAACTATAAAAATCAGCCTTAGAAATGTAGGATTTATGGTTGTTGAGTGGAGTTCCTACCCGAGTTGGAGATTGACAGAAAACACGAGGTTGCTGTTTAATGCGTGTATTTATTACATGGCAAATAAATAATGAATTGAATCATGTCGCGTGAGTGTTACGGCGATGAGGAGTTGAACTGGCTGCACTTGAACTACATGCTGACTTGTTGGGCTGACTGTTTGGGCTGATTGGGCGTTCCCACGGCCTGTGGTCTCTTCATAGGCCACATTCCTTTGTTCTTCATTTCTCCATGGTAGGAACGATGTTAATGCTCTGCAGGACATTGTTCTCGTCGTTATGTGCAATACTGTATGTCTCGCTTCATCGGTCGTCGCTCTATTTCAGATGTAATGATTGCATCTCTGTGAGACATCGATCAATGGACTATGAACCCCACAGAAATAATCCTTTTTTGGATAGATTGCCTTAAAATAAAAATAAAAACTTTCAATAAATTCGATCTGCCTTTGGTGATTTATGGTTGAGATTTTATTGAAAGTCACACCACCGTTTTTCACTAACAACAAATAATTTCAATTTATGGAACTTTTTTCTAACTAAGTAGCCTTGGTGACTTTTGCTTCTTAAATAACATAATTTTATGCTTTGAATGGCATATTCAACTCAAAACCGACTCTTTTAGGGTTTGTGACTTTGGCCTGAACGGCGACAATATATTTTTGTCCTTGAAGTTTAAATAGATATATATGTAGGTGCAGTGCACTCAAATGTTTAATAAGCTTGTCGGTGAACCAAAAAACATACAGATTTCATATTTGTTAGTAGGCACACTGAAATATTTTATTTGTAAACTTTTCGCTAATCACACATAAGCAAATGCTTGTGAATGATTTGAATGTACTGTACATTCTTAAATCTCTATTTACTAATTATAACAAAAAAGACATGAAATTATTGTTATTATAAAAAACCTTACAATTTATATAGGTACCTATTAAAAAGAAATTGAACGTAGTTATGCAGAAAGCAGCTAGCTATAGAAAAGTGAAACTGAGATAATAGCACATTTGTGTAAAGAGTTAATAAACAAATCTACACAGCATTTGGAATGTTTTTGACTTTAACAAATGATAAACAAGGAACATATTCGTTTTTATTAAATATCACAAACAAGAATTGAACTATGTATTTGACTAGCTTTAATAGTTTCTAAAATTTGTTAAGATTCTTCTAGTGCTGTGGGTGTTTTCAGCAAATTGAGAAATGCCGTTTTTGTGATGGACATCATTTTCAGAGGGTGATTAAAACTGTTTTTTATATGAAAGCGGTGTGGCTGTGTTTAGCAGAACATAGAATAGACCTTACTGCACCCGATAACATCGATATCTCATTTTTTAGAAATTGTGGACTGGCTGCTTTCTGCATAACTACGTTCAATTGTAGTGTGGTTTAAAAGTTCTCGGCTAATCTCAGTAGAATAGGCAGCCATGTTTGTCAAGATATTCCGGTCTGAAATCACTCTGGAGAGCATTTTTTTCTTAGGATTAAGGGGGAATTGGACCTACCATTGTTTTAATTCGATTGATGCATTTCTTTTCAGAGCACGCTGGAAAATATCACTCGTCAATTGAACAATATAAAAAATACAGCCAAAGAGAAACTCCAGGAAGCGAAAGACAGTACTGGAAAATTCCTTCCTCACGAAACTGGTTTTCCCTTTGCCAAGGAGTTCTCCAAATTACCAAATGACTTGAACACTTTACAAGATCACATCGACTTGTTGCAAGTAAAGATTAACTGTATCGGCAGAGGGGATAATCGGGTAAATTATCATTAATTTTGGACGATGAAAAATAAAATGATTATTATGAAATACCGTTAGATATGTTTTTAAAATTAACCAGAGGTGCTATTCTGAATCTTCCCGCGGGGGTAGACAGTGGTTTATTTGTGGATTTTTATTTTTTCCGTGTGATTTCAATTTACTTCATATGTGGTCACGCTGATGTCACATGTCAAATTTTGAAATAAAAAAAAGTTTTACAATTGAATCGTTGATTTTGAAAATATAAATATAAAGCTTTCCAATTATGTATTTTTCAGTTCAAATAAAAAATGCCTTAAACCTGAAAAAAAATTGAAAACCTTATTTTTTACACAACCTTCGTATTATGTGTGATTTAAAAGGTTTTTATGTTATATTTCAGTTGATCAATGAGTTTGAAGTGAGAGAAGCGGCTATAAAGAAGCTTAAAAGTCAAATCCAGTCTTTAAATGAGCAATGCAAGAAGTTTGAACTTAAAATGACAGAACTCAGGTACTAATATTAAATTATTTACTAAATTAATATCAATAAACTATTTAATAATCCAATACTATCGCGTCACTGTATAAGGACAGCACAGCAGATGTGAGGGTAAATGGGTCATTCACGTCGTGGTTTGACATTCCTAAAGAAGTCAAATGGGGTTGGATGTGTAATGTCACCCTAGTTGTTCAACGTATACATTACCGATGAAAGTAGTCGAATGAAAGTAGTCGACTACATTCGATGGGTAATTGTAGTCGACTGAAAGCTCGAATGCAGTAATGTAGTCGAATGAATTCACTCGACTACAAATAGACCAATGGGCGAGCTTTACGCCGACTACGTTCATCGCCAACTAATTCGTTGTGACGTAATGGGCGCTGGGATCTGGCGGACGTGATAGTTGAAATAAAATGCTTTTGTTTTTTTGTAGTTATGTCAGCACAGGTAAAATAAAAATGTATATTAATATATAAAGTGCATCATTTAACAATAAAAATAACAATAAAATAAAGTGACGTTTGTTTATAGGTCTGCTGCTAGCCTATTTGTGTACTTATAATAATAAAATTTATATCAAATCCATCCGATCTGAAATATCAACACAATAACAGCTGATTGTAGTTTTACATGCATGACCTAAACAATAAATATGAAACAAAAATATTTTAATTTTCATCCTTTCTTTGGCAGATAAATATTAGGTTATGTCAAGTAATGATAACCTTAGACTATAATTATACCCATGTAAAATTTCTAAATACCATAAAGTAAGGATCATGGTTTACATTACAATTATTGCCATAGTTAAAAAAAAAACAAACTGACCTACGTAATGTTTGGATAATTTGTATAGCGCCATTTTTGTGAAAATCACCTCCTATGTAGGTTTATAATTTGTTTCTCTATGGGTGGTATTTTTTAATTTTCAAACCATGTCTCCATTTTCCCATTTGTTAGTTTGAAAATCAGTATTAATTTGTTTTAAAAAAAAAAAATTTTTTGTATTACTTTTTTATTAGGGTTGCTTACAATAAACACACGACTTTTTTCGTATTCACGTCCCGGCTTTCTAGAAATAAAATCCGTATTAGATCGCGACTTCTGTTTTTCATATAATATTATTAGTTTAAGTAAAATAAAAATTCAAAACATTTGAAAATATTCTAGAATGTAACTAACTTGAAGTTTTCATACAATGTAGGTATCGTTTTTTGCTTGTGTTCATATTGTTATTCCTTTCTATTTGTGTTGTTTTTAATTTTAATTTGTAAATCTATTTTACTTGTTTTATCACATTTTGGTAGAAGGCTCTTTTTCTTATAAAGGAACTTACTTTCTCCCGAAAAACGGAGTTCGTCTTTGAATAAATTTCTGTGTCTATTGTCTATGGTATACCGGAAATAAATGATTCATTCAATGATTAATTCGATTATTTTCTTCATTCGATTACTAAAATAAATAAATTTTAAGTAATAAGTAAATTTAGTCGATTATTTTCATCTCAAGTATACATCATCATCGTCATCATCAGTGGCGCTACAGCCTACAGCCCGTTGTGGGCCCTGGCCTCCTCCAGAATCTGTCTCCATTCCTCCCTGCACCCTGCGGCTCTTCTCCAGTTCATCGGACCAATTGCTCTAATGTCACTTTTCACACTATCCAGCTATCTTAATTTTGGTCTGCCTATGCTTCGTCTAGCTTCCGAAGCGATAAAAGTATTATTTTTTGTGGTACGATTATCATTCAGCCTGTGCACATGGCCCAACAATCTTCTTATTTTTATGAATTGTGCAATGTTGGGTTCGCCATCAGTGCCTCTAATTCATGGTTAAACCGTCTCCTCCGCACTCCGTTTTGGTTGACGGCACCAAATATCTTCCTTAATATTTTTCTTTCAAATACTTTCATCTCTTTTGGTCATAACCCAGCATTCGGCACCACATGCAATGACCGGTCTGAGGAGAGTTTTGTAAATAATGGTCTTAGTTTTTCTAGTGAGCAATTTGGATCACAGATGTTTAAACAAGCCATAATAACATCTGTTTGCTGCCGATAGCCGTGCTTTAGAGCACAGCTATTAGTCTCGGTTAGTCTCCGTACTATAATTGTTATTATATATATAAGAAACAGAAGTCTACAATGTATGCAGAAAATGTTGTTGATAAATCAAAAGTGATGGATTTTGAAAGGGATGATATACATTTTCCTGGATACAGCTACTTCGCTTTTTCATAAGCAAATTCCAGAGTGTCAGATGCATATATGTATTAACTTTATTTCCATTATGGGAAATACATTACTATTGAAATGTTTGTGTAAATTATAAGAATGCAAATATTGATTTTTTAATATAAAAAATGATTGAGAGAAAAAATACAATTTCAATATCTCATGTGATGTTTTCTTTTGCAAAGAGAAAATATGGAAGGTATAAATATGTTAATGTTATTAAATATTTGTACATAACTACTTCCGACTTTTCTATGTCTACCGGTTTCAAGACGTACCCATCTCTTCGTCAGGGCACCAATTAATCCGACATCCAAAACACATTATACGCCTTCGCCATAGTTGTTGCACAAAACTATAAAACCAACATGCTGTGCATTTTAATAGGCAACCCTTTCATGCACTGGTTATGAAAATATTTTATGTTGCGGGATAAATATGCATGTGTAAATATGTATATCGTTGTTTCAGGGACAAATGGCTTCCATCTTTAGAAAAACAGATTTCAAAAATAAACTCAAAATTTGCCGAAATGTTCGCCCAACTTGGGTGTGCTGGAGAGGTGCAGATTTCCAAACCCAATGGAGAAGTAAGTTTATTAGGAAAATAATTATATCAATAGGGAAGTTCAGCGGTTTTTTATATTTGTTAATAGCATCGACCTATCGAGCCTTCAAAAATTATGACACTTAACTGATGCTCAAATGCTCGGTGATGCTCTACGCGTATTTAGTTGTTCTTTGACTGCCAGCCGGGTGTGACGTGAGCTCGAGGTTTAGAATCGAAACCAAAATGTCTGCTCGTGTCACATAAGCGTGTAAAAATTGTTTGGATAAACATTGTAAAAATAATGGTGTAACTTTTCATTTGTTTATAAGTGATTGACATAGCTTTAAATAATTAATATTGAAATAAAATAATTTATCATCCCTTCTCTTTCCGCACCTAATGGTGCATAGGGCACTGCATTGGTACACCAACTGCAGCGTATCTTAATCATTTTTGTTACATGAAGGTAAGATGATCAGTCTTACGCTTCAGGTACCAGTCCAGGGACTATGAAATGTTCCAGTGTGAAAACACACCTTTAAATAAATATTTCATATCAACCATATCGGGAATCGAACCCGAGACCTCTTGCATGGTAGGCAAACGCACTGACCATTACACCATGAGGCCAACAAATAATTATTTATCTTAAATGTCAAACTACGCCCGGTGTCACAAAAATGAAGCTCTTTTTTAGAACAGGGGTGTAGGAATACGGTTTTAAAAATATTATAAATGTGTCAATATTATTTTTGCATTCTGCAACATCCAGTGAAAAGAAATAAATAGGTCGAAATTATATGGAATTTAAGGAAAGAAACTGATTGGAAGCCATCAAAAACGTATGTTGATTGTTAACGTTAAAAAATTTTTTATTCTTTTTTACTGATAATATTTCATTGATTACAAACTTTCATAATTTTCCTTCTTTTAAAAAACATGCACTATCCTGGATTCAAACTTAAGATATGAACTCTTTTTTTTCTATGATTTATTTTGTTGCCCTTTAATAATAAGGAATATTTTTGTGCTTTTTTTAATATTTATTATTTACTTTTTTAATTACTATAAACAAATACCATATTATCTTTTACAGAATATTTTATTTTTTCTTTTTTATGTTACACAAAAATAATATAAAAGTCCATTATTTATTATAGAAGCAAAAATTCATTAACATTTTCTTGTATACCCACGAACAGGCCATGCCTTTGTGGGATTTTTTTGTTTACTATTAATATGTATTTCATTGCCATGTAATTATGCTTTATTTTTGAATACTCTGTTTTATCACTTACGTTTATTGTAAAAAAACATCATCATGATCCTGGGCCAGTCTTATCAGCGCTGCTGCATCCGGCACACCGAGCCACTGTCTTAAATTCCTGAGCCATGATGCTCTTTTCTGTCCCATACCCAGACTGCCCTCGTTTCTTTCCTTCCATAATAATATGGGATTGTTTATTAAATTTTATTGAATTCTTAATTTGATTTAACACCTTATATATTTTTTCTACCTCTGGTTTTGTCTATATGATTAGAATTATAAGGAAGCAAATTTTGAAAGTTATATTTCTTTTCCAGGAAGAATATGATTACTACGGCATCAGCATCCTGGTGAGGTTCCGTTCTGAGGAGCAGCTTCAAGTCCTGAGTTCCCACACACAAAGTGGGGGAGAGAGAGCTCTCTCTACTGCCCTTTACCTTATGGCTCTTCAGCAACTCTCTAAAGTCCCATTCAGGTAACGGCCAAAATCTTTGCCTTGTGTTATACTCCCTTAAAATAATTTTTCTCTAAAATGATTCAACAGAAGAAACAGTTCACACTAGGGCGGTCACTGACGCTGTTAGGGCACTGCAGATTAAATAAACACCTTGCTAGAATGAACCTTTCTGAAATTTCTAGACATACCTCCTGCCGTGCAGACAATGAAACATTTTTTTACGTTTTATTTCAATTCAATTTTTAAATTTATTTTATAAACGTTTATGTACATTACAAAAATATTTCAATGCATACATAATACGAAAAAATGAATGCTAAAATTTAAAAATACAAAGATGGTAAAATAAAAATACCCAGCAATTATAGAAAAAGGATGCTATCCTCTCTGAACTTTTTTTCACTAATATAAAAGATGTCGATATCCGAAGAGATACGGTTGAGTAAAGACATTGCTCTTCCTACTGGCATTACCATCGGCAGGTTGGTTCTGCAAGCAAGAAGATAAAACAGCTTAAGCTGCCTATGTCTAAGGTAGTCGTTAGGAACATAAAGAAAAATACTCTCCATTACACCTATGTTGATCGTAATACCACAGATTAATAGGAAAAAATACATAAGCAAGTATGCATTTCTTCTTTTCTCCAAACTATTTTAGCCGAGTATTCCCAGTATGAAGTCAATGTGATACTTTACATCACCGCAAGAAGCCGCATATTCGGGGGATCATTTCACTGTCTGAGGATGTGAGAGCGCTCGCCCTGACCCAGTAGCCAGATACTTTAAGAACCTTCATTTGAAGGAGGAGATTTGACAATAGATCTGTGGTTCAGATCTAAATTGGCTCATGTCAGATTTTATATTTTTCTTACCAACATTTTGTAGAGGGTCAATGTCAATAAAAAAGTATATGTAATTAACTATTTTCGGAGTCCCTTAATTCCATTCAATTGATTTCTGGAAACACGTCCAGATTCTCTGACAACCAAATTGTATGCGGGAGGGAGATAATGATTGCTTGGGTTCCGTCACACTGGAATTTCAGGAAATTAAATGTCTGATGAAATTGCGAGGAAGGCCTTGCGCAATGGAAGTCCCTCGAATTTCTACATTCAAAATTGTGATCAACTTAGTCAGATCAAAAAGATCAGTCAGACAGTTTTGTTGGTTGGAATCAGTTTTGGTAAACCTTAAATTCAAACAAGGGAATTCAATACAAAAATATACAAAATTCCATCCGACCCTCTCCGCTGTATCATGCCTACAAATTGTTGAAAAGAATTATCTCCAATATTATCAGACTGATGAATGGCCACTGTATTGTGAATAAATATTTGTTGAAAATCAAGATAGTGGTCGGCCCAAGGGCCAAGGTCTGAGAGCCGGTTTGACGAGGAATTGAATTGTCTTCTCAAAAACAGTGATCATGGACAGTTGCGTTTTTGTAATATTAGTCAGAAAAAAAGTCAAAGAATTCATTATAATGCGACAAAATGGCTGAATAATTACGCTCCTGTAATATTACAAATTACAACATTGGCCCTCTTACAAATTTGGTAAAGATCCAAGCCACAGAGATATGAGAGCATTCATCCTCCGCTCAGATGTTTTTATAGTGCACCTGACAGAAATTATGTATTTCAAAATAATATAAAATTGTGTGTTAAAGAGCTCAATGAGAGACAAAAAAATTGTACTAAAAACACAAAATTACATACAATTTGTAGGACAATTATTAATGTTGTTTTGCTATAAGAAAAAAGTTTACAATCTACCACATTTTTTTTCTATTTCAACACATTTTTTATAAAATTATTAACCCTGGATGAGTGTTTTTGACTTGATGACTACTTTCAGGTAAAAACCCTTGAAAAGGAAATGGGCCCGGGTTCGATTCCTGGCAGGGTCAATGTGAAATATTTGTTTTGAGGGTGGTTTCATACTGCAATATTTTACTGTCCCTGAAGCGTAAGACTGATCACCTTCTTATAATAGACGATCGGGATACGCTGCATTTGGTGTTCTAATGTAGTGCCCTATGCACCACTAGAAGCAGACAGGGGTATGATGATGAGCTAGGTGAAACCTGTTTTAAGGAAGATATTTTTCATGGCGGAATAAATTATTTACAAGACCAATCATAGTACAAACCGACAACTTATTGCACTTTTGTTTAGTTTTTGTTGTTTGTACACTTTTTTATACCCCCTTCTGCCACACTGATCGCCTTCACGACAAAACTTTTTTTACATGTATTTTTTTTTCTAATACTGGTTTAAAATTTGAAAGGTTCGATTTTTTCCTTCATTGATCAATGTTTATTATTTGAATACACTGTTTTAGTTTGTTGGGAGAGGCCTTGCAAATTTTTTTATTTTTATATTTACAAAAACTGTCATCGAGTTACAGTGAATCATTTCAGTGGATCATTTTTCTATACAAATAAAAAGTTTCCAGTTTCGTGGTTACCAAAGGCAGATTCAAAAAAAGAGGGGAGAAGCATCAAGACGAAAAGGAAGTCCATTATTGCAACCGTTTCCCCAAATAAACTCGAAATGGAAACTGTGTTTTTTTTATCTTCAAAGTCTGGTAGAATTTACATAAAGTACAAATAATAACAAACAGTTACCTTTTATTTAATTTTAATAGCATAATTCGCTGTATTCTGTAGTCTAATCTGCCGTAACCTTAAGGTTGGACCACTGTGGCCCACTTCTGGGTCACAGTCACCTATTAAAAAAAAAGTATCCAATCAAATAAGCCACAAAATGGCAAACCGAATCCATTACTTTGAAGGCTTTGAATGCCTCTTTTGATTCTTATCAGAGAGCCCAGAATTTAAAGATAAACTTTACAGCAGACTTTAAAACAGAGCTACGGAGGTTTGCCAATGACCTTGTTTGTTCATTTCAATATTCATCCAGTTTAAAGTTAACCAATGAATATTATAAGGTAATGGCCTGTATTTATTTCCTTTAGGTGTGTGGATGAGGTAAATCAAGGGATGGATCCGATCAACGAGAGAAAAATGTTCCAGTTATTGGTTAATATAACTTCTACAACCGACAACTCGCAATATTTCCTCCTCACTCCTAAAGTAAGTAAAAAGAAACATAATTTTTACATGATTGTTATTTACATTGTGTGATATTTATATATTGTTCCTTTAGCTTTTAGTGAATTTGGAATACACGGAACAAGTAAAAGTCCACACAATACAAAACGGAGCAAGAATTGTCAAATATAACAAATGGAAATTTCAAGAATTTCTCAAGAGAGCTTCGGAAAATGCCAACATTTCGTATATTGATAGTGATTGAAAAGATATTATTTATTATCTAACATCATATTTTGTAGTAAATTTTACCCATTAATAGGGCAATTCTCTTGCCGAGTATGGTTTAATTATTTTTTTATACTC
Organism: Micrasema longulum; assembly: GCF_059751315.1. Taxonomy (NCBI): domain Eukaryota; kingdom Metazoa; phylum Arthropoda; class Insecta; order Trichoptera; family Brachycentridae; genus Micrasema; species Micrasema longulum. The sequence goes on along the minus strand of NW_028277588.1, from coordinate 37,984 downwards.
TTTATACGGTAGTTGCAGTATTATTGTCCTTTTTTTTATAATGTACAACGTTTATATTTCATGAGTGGATTTTGTTTTCCGCCTATACAGGGTGTTCATTAAACCCTGTCATATCCGAAACCACGATGATCAGTATGAGCAAGAAGACTTATTGGCACATTAAAATAATTTTTTGGGCCCGATAAAATTCAAAAAAATAAAATATCAAAAAAAGCAAATGGTTGCTTACTTCTGCAGGGGAGAAACGAGGGGGGGAGTCTGATATGCAGGCAACAGCATGGTCGCGCTCCCCTCACTTCTCCCCTGCAGAAGTAAACAACCATTTGTTTTTTTTAAATATTTTATTTTTCAAAAATTTTTTTGTTCTAAATATATTTTTAAATATGCCAATATGTCTTCTTGTCCATACTGATCATCGTGGTTTCGGATGTGACAGGGTTTAAAAAACACCTGTATATATTTGAGTAGTGCTGGGAAATGATATGAATTTTGCCTGTGGACTTTTAAAGGAAATTCTCCGCATTTGCTTAATGAAGAGGAAACCGTAGAAAACTTATTCAAGAGAAGCCGGACTGTTGATAGACATCAGTAGGTCTTCCATTTCTCTTAAAGAGATCCCGGCATTTTGTGTCCTGTTATCATTTATTGTCCTTATTACCTGTTCTATTCTAACCGTGAAAGATACTACCTCTTGCGATAAGTTATTGTGACTTAATACAGAATGGATGTGCCTTAGATCCTCATCAACGCTTCTGCATTGCGTCCCCGGGTTATGTCGACGTTGAGAAGGGGGCAATGCATCAACAAGCGAGGAACATATTTTTTTTGCACCACAACAGGTCAGGAGACCAAATAACAGTGAATTACATCACAGAACACCCAGGCTTGAGTTAAATCACACTTAATTTTTGTGTTCTCACTGGAAATCGAACCTGGAACCATCCGTGCGTGAATCAAGCGTTTGAACCACTACACCACGGAGGCGGAGGCGGCATTTCGAGGGGTTCATCGTCACATGGACAGCTGTTGATTTCGGAAAGTTTGAAGCTGCGCATGTAGCTCATAAACCCGCCATGACTCGTGAGAATTTGTGAGTTCGAAGCTCATTCGCTGCTTTTTCCTGAAACCAGAGGCATCGAAAATAGAAAAAAATGACATTTTGGCTACCCGTCCCTGTGGTTTCATACAAATAACGTTAGTTCCAGAATCACAGAATCCTTCTAATTTTTCTTTTAGCAAAACTAAGAGGAAACTCGGCAAAATTGGTAGGTGCCTTTTTAGGCGTCGCTTTCCGAGCTTTTTCATCCGCTCTTTCGCTACCTAGAATTCCGCTATGTTCTCTTACCCATCCAGTGTATAAATTTTGTCATCTAATTAGAGTAATTTATGGATTTCGGATTGGCTGAATGGGGCAGGGCAGATGCAGATATGGGCAAATTGTTCTGCACATATCGGCAGTTTAGCAGCTATTTGCTTTATATTCATTCATTCGTCATTCGTAATGTTATTCTACCTGATATTTACTGTCTGCATTACGTAATGGATTAAACAACCCGTAAATTAATGCTGACTGCAATTGTTAAAAGAATTAATAAATCTACAATTCACCTCTCTGTTGCAATAAATGTCCAAACCAACTCAGTACTTCTTTCTTAATTTGTCAATAATGCTTACCTCGGCCTTAAATAATGCACGGATCTCGATATTTATGCACCCATGTACATAGTTTTACCACACATTCGCATAAGAGATTGCATTTCAACAGCATTCAGCCTACTTTCATCCTTGTTTTTTCCAATTCCAAACTTCACTACCATACAATAAGCATCAGGACTAGGACTCCATTGTGGCCTCCCGTGGCAAACATTTATTTGCCATTACTTGTAAATCAATGTTTAATAATTTATTCAATGTAGTATAGTTAAATTCTTTGTCTTTGTTGAGATATCTGTTTGTTTATTTCTTTAAAAATTATTTTCAATGTAACAGAAATAGTTTTGTCTTCGTTGATAATTTGTTTTATGTATGTAGTGTTGTGTATTTATTTTATTATATTTTAGGTTATGTATATGAGAAATTGTTTTAAAAAATATTTTACACTTTTTATTTTTTACCAATTGTTATATTTTATGGTGAAATAACATTAAACACCATTCCATAACTATTTGTTACTATACAATTTATCTATATAAAAACTGTATTTATCGTACATTATGTTCTTGTAGAAATATATTCTTATTTTGTGAAAGTATTATTTGATATATTTATTATTATTATTATTTCAGTGTCATAATTTGTAATTTTAAACCCAATGTACAAAATATATTTTTAATACATCTGAAAAATTGTTTTATTCGTTTTGTCATTTTCTTTTTGAACAATGTTTGAATTCTAATTCAATTGAAAAATGAACGTTATGCTTGTACAACATAATGCATATACCAGCGATTAGCAATCGGCGGCCCGCAGGTCACACCCGGCTCGCGAAGTGCTCCATTCTCAAATTAAATTTCGTTTTCAGATAAATAAACACTCGTATTTTTTCACAATGTTGACAATGATGTGATAAGGATAGAGAATACTTTTTGCACACTTCTAAATATTTTGCGCCACGTTATATTTTACAAATAATTGCCACTTTTTCGCAAATTAAAGCACATCCGCTTGTTAGTAGTCATGTTTACAATTCAAGAGTTACATTCTAACTTATCTGACATCACTCACTTGTAATGTTCATTATGCATTGACCACAGAACATTTTAAAAAAACATTGTAAAAACCCCCGAAACAATGATGTCGTTCATAATACAAAAGAAGTTGTAAATTGTAATGAGATGCCGAGCCTGTGCTTACTAAGTTCACAAAGCTTGGATTTTTTTAAACGCAATTTCAACCATATATGTGATACTTTGTCAATGTTGTCGGCGAAAACACTGATTAGGTACTTAGACACTTACATAGCATCATAAATGTCAACTGATCCCAACGCCCATCGTCATCGGTAATAAGTTAGTCCCTCATTTGGATTTTATTACTTGAGTTTTTGCTCAGCTGTTGACAATATTTTTGTTTGGTGTGTCTGAGAAGAAGCTTGTTATAAAAGTGAATAAATGTATAGAGAAATCCACAAACTAAAATGTTTCCTTATTATATCCGAAATCTCGCAATTTCCGTGATCATTATAACCAAGTTCAACTGTATATTAATTTAAAATTTGACAAGATTTTGAGAGTATGATACCTACTAATTAAACATTAGTCTTATATTTAAAGCTTTATTAAAAAAATACAAAAGGCAGTACAAGTTATTAATGTGTTGCAAAGCAGTTAATGTGACGACCTAATTTTGTGACAATAAGAAATATGTACATACGAGTACTTAGTGTTAACTAAATAATTGTATTATTTTATTAAATATAAATATTTCGTTTATCTTTCTTAATGCCAGTTATAATACATTTTATATTATTTACTGAATGTGAAAAAAATTAATTAAAATAATTATTAGTTTGCTAAATATAAATTTAAATTAAGGAATGATAAAATTAACATGAGAATTCTTTTCCGCCAATAGTTAGTCTTTACTTTTACAAAAATATTGTACTGTTCTAGACTCGTGAGATATGAATTATTTGAACCACGGAGTCTTGAAATTGATAAACTATTCAGTTTTAAATACCCAATAAAAAATATCGGGGTGCATAAAGCTATGTTGAAAGGTGGGTTGCTTAATTGTTTAAAACGTTACATGAGATTTTGAAAATTGTTATCCAAGCTGCATTTAGTGAACTAACCTCAAAAATAGACTGAATGGCGATATTTCTTGGTGGAACTGCATTTTAATTATAATAAATAAAATGTGTTTTTTTAATTTTAATATTTTTTTTTTAGAATTTTTCACAAAACTTATGAAAAATCGTAAGTTGAAAGTGGTGAAAACTTAAAATTTTATTTTATATATCCTAATTATTCTGCTCAATGATTTCTGATCCATTATTATTCTAGACTAGACTTCCTGTTCTCGAGTCGCGGAAGTATAGATCTTGCCTCCCTTCCCGGTCCACTGCTCATCCAGTTTAACACTGCAGCCGAGGTCTCGGAGGGCGGACTTGATATCGTGACCGCTTTCCTTTCCAAACCTTTTCAAGGCATCATTGACCAATTCCTCGGCACCGAGTTCCAAAAACTTAGCCCTCTGATCGGGACACCGGGCCACCATGTTCCGTATCGCCCAGCAAGCATTTTTCTGTAATCACGGAAATACATTATATTATTAAGTCAACCGCCTATCCTCTGTAGGAAAGAAATGCCACGAGCTTCCTCCACAAAACGAAATATTAGTATAAATAAATTAAATTGGTTTGTAAGGCTTTGTACATTTGTAAATAGCTAAAAATTTGTAAGGCAGGTTCAGGTACAAAGAAATATTTACCTTTATCTTTAAAACCAATATATTACATCCTCCTTACCAGGAATAACCTATAAAAATAATTAGTATGATGGCAGTCCTACAAATTATCTACCAATTCTTTATTGTACCATTTTTAATACAATTTGCAAGTTTTAAACAAAAATTTTTTTATACTTACGCACCCACACACACGCACCCTCTCCCTCATTCATTCCCACACGCACATGTATCCTCTCCCTCATTCATTCACGCATACAAACATTCACATACACATGAATACAAACGTCACACAAATACAATTACTAAACTTCTTTTCTTATATATTATGTGTCATTATATTTACAGTGGATTTTTTTAATTGGCTTTAGCATTGTTAAGATTTTTTTACTTATTTTGTTTATGTAATAGCTGTAAAAATCCCAAATAAAATAAAATAAATTTCAATAAACAAATGTGGCTCAAATAAATAACTGCATAGTTTACCTGAACTCTTAATGAGTCCTTGTGGACGTTCATACATTGAAGAAGAACCTCTGGTATTCCAGCGTCAAAGAAAGATTTACTATTTTCTATTTCCCGTAATGCTATCGCTGCCACACAGCCGAGGCCAGCTGCTGCCAAAGGTTCTGAATTCTATAATACATGCATAGTAATTTTTAATATCATATATGATGTAAGGGACATTTTAATATAATTTTTTATCATTATTTGCCAGGCTTTGCATCAGTGCTCTAATTGCAGCGTATCTTGATTATTTTCGTTACATGAAAGGTAAGGTCATCAGAGTTACGCTACAGTGTCAGTTCAGAAATAATGAAATATTGCAGTGTAGATGGCTCTACACTGCAATATTGGCCACGTGGCCATTTAAAACAAATAATTCACGTCCACCCTGCAAGGAATCAAACCTAGAGTGCTGAGAATGGTAGAATGGTTGTTTTTCTCATATCACAGTGGATAGTTTGGTGAAGGTGCCATTGGTTCAGATTTATTGATGCACATGATTCAGAATAAAACAAGGATCAATTTACAAATCCATTTGTAAACATACCTTGTGTGTATCTAATGCGGTGCAGATGAGAGTAGCAGCGCCTTGTTTTACTATATTTCTCTTTACATCATCGTGACCAGCGAGAGCTTTTAATCTGCAACATAATAATAATATTATAATAAAAAGTCGTAAAATTAAAAGAAATACTTCTACACATGGTATGAAATATGTTGAACCGATTCAAGATGTATTTAAGAATAGAGCCAAAGAAGAAGGAAAACAGAGTTTGGAGAATATGGTGCAATGAAGAAGTCTACAATATCTATAATGAGCCCATCATAGTTCAATCGATCGAAATAGGGAGGCTGCGGGGGGCAGGGCAAGTAGAAAGAATGATTAAAGAGTGTGCCCAATAAGATACTTCACACAAAGACCCGAGGTAGACGTAGCGTCGATAGACCCAAGCTCCGATGGCTGGATGGAGTGCAGCGGGATGTGGATGCTATCAGCACCGGGGACTGGAAGGGGCACATGCCAGGATAGAGGGAGATGGTGACGAATGTTTCAGAAGGCATCCACATGATTATGGTAGTTTCGTAAATGTTGATTTTTTCTAAAATATCGCGCATTGATATTTCATATTTCAACTGATATTTCCAGTACGCGAACTCTCGGTGTCGGAGAACTTCCCTCTGGAGGCCGGCAGCGCGCGCTACTGGGCGTAGAGCCAATGGTGATGAAAGATCAAAAAAGTGTTTTAAGAATACAAACATTTTTGAAATAGGATGTAATTCTATTGATATAGCTTAAAAATTTTAAGGATTTGTTTATGATACTATTATTATTTGTTGTAGGCAGGCAGCCTTTGCTGGTGAGCCGATATCTCGTGTATTGCTTTCTGTGTGCGTTCTTCTTCCTTTTTTGAACTATTAGACCGGAATGGAATGGAAGACTGGGCTTGGCAATTTATTCCAGTCTGAAAAGGAAGTTTTTCTTGAGATTGAGTTGGAATTGGAGACAATAGAGCTTCCAGTTATGACCCGTAAAATTATATTGGGATTTAATAGATAAATCTCGTGTAGGGGGCAGGGCAGTCATAGTAATTATTAGTATCTTAAAAGTTTCTATTTTATCAGATCTTTTCCGTCATTCTTTCAATGATGTAAGTCCTGGTGCTTTTAATCTACGGTGGGAGGGCACCTTTTAAAGTAATTTGAGGATTTTCATGGCACAACTTTGGACTTTTTCCATTCGCTCAATGTCTTTAGTGAAGTAGGGACTTATTATTATAAATTTGTTCGTGACTAGTTAGTCCATTGTCCAAAACTACATCATCATCATCATACACTTATCTGCACCCGATGGTGCATAGGGCACTGCATTGTTAAATCAAATGCAGCGTACTTCGATCATTTTTTAAATTTAAAAAAAAAAAATTTCAAAAATATTTACAAAGTAGTCTTAAATTAAAGTCCTGCTGAGTTGCATACATACAACTCGTCAGCAAAGTTCTTATAAATTGCTTCGATTATTCATTCTTAACCTACGTTAATAATAATTTTACTTGAAAAATATTACACATTACATACCTATTACATTATCAAAAATTAAAAACTATTACTAACACAATAAACTTTTTTCTATTAACCATAATTTGAGCAAACGTCTCACTCCTGTATTTAACTCAGTATGTTTAATATTGTTTGGTAACATGTTAAATATTTTAGGTATACTGTATTGCAGTGTCCTTTTGCCATATTTATTGCAATATCTAGGAACAGCCTAGCCCTTCCATACTAGTAAACCTGGTGTTGTAATCATGTACCAACTTGTGTTTATACTCGGAGTGCGACGCATGCTGACAAATTAATTTGTACCAAATTTGTTACTGGATGGTAAGGTGATCAGTCTTACGCTTCAGGTGGCTAGTCCAAGGACAATGAAATACTGAAGTGTAAAACCACCTGTAAAAACAAATGTTGAAAAGAAAAAATAGAGATGTTTTGTGCAAACCATCTGAGGAATTGAAGGAGGACCTGAGAGCATCAATCGAGCCGAAAACACTTGCCCAGGATTCTGATTCCATTACACTCTTAATAATGAATCCAAGGACAATGAAATACTTCAGTGTAAGACTGCCTTTGAAAACAAATATTTAATGTCAGGAATTGAACTCGAAGGAATGGTAAGCAAACGCGCCAACCACTACACTACGAGGTGGCTGTTTCTCTTCTCAATTTTCTTTTTCAGGATTTTTATCTGTGAGCAGCCATCAAGTCAAAAACACTCCAGTTCTATTTCACCCACAGAACTGTATTCTTCTATAAATTATAAAAGCTTTGTGATATCTATAAACAGACTTACAATTTGAAGCATTGCCGATTCAGTTTTTCCTTGTTGTGGAACTCAATCATTACATCTAAGATAAATTTCAAGCCTCCGGCATCTTCTACTTTCTGACAGAATTCATGGCGTACGACTAACGTCGCAATAGTTAGCAAAACATCACCCACGAAGGCCTCTTGTGATTTAAAATCTGCAAATACAAACTTTTTTATATTAAACTAGTAACTGAACATCGCACAGGCCAACAGAGGATGCTGTCAGACATTATAAAACGAAGAACACCAGACAGCTCTTTTTTCCACGCTGACAGCTCCCCTAATCCCCGAATTCCGCCTAATCTCTTCATTATAAATCAACAATCTTTTGAGCATGTCCAAATGTATGCTGGATTTCACTCTCTTATTGATAAGATCTAAATTTATCGCAAAAGAGAGGGAAAACATTTTGAGGAGGAATATGGAAGTCTAGGCAGTTACAGGGCTTATGAGATGTCATTGGCTAGTTTACGTAGCCACTTTTTCATTTTCAATATTTATTTTTTAGTTACATTGAGAACATTACAGAGTATTCAATTCATTCTCAACACATTAAAAAATATACACATCAGATTTCCTAGTAAGAAGTCGGTCGGGAAAAGTCACTGGTAATTACTCCCTGAGATACAGATAACGCAGAATTTTTTTCTGCACCCTCTTAACACACTACACAAATATAAGTGATCGTACCTTTGAAGGATAGCCTAAGCCACAGATCTTCATTAGTTATTTCCAACTCAGAAAAGCGCTGGACATCCATAGCTTTTCTGTGTCTCCGCCAACAAACATCCCCCACCCTGCCTGCGAGCACTACTAGATGAGGCACGATCATCATCATCTTCTAAATATTATAAAATACGGTGTAAATAGTTCCGAACTTAAAACACCATCACTGATTCACGTCTCCGTCAAACATATCACATCAAAATCACATCCTGCTACTTCATTGTAAAAGCTGGTGCATTTGGTGTTGAGTCCGCGGGTATTTTGGTATAAAAATGATAATGTAGAAGAGGAAGAAGCAGGAGTGGCAGCAAACCGCCTAGTCACTCTACTCGAGACAGGTGCGGAGTCACAACCCTACTCTTCCACTTCTTCACATAGGAGTGATGTGGCCAGCGACAAGGCTTTAAAACTTCTTCTATAGCACCTGCAGGTATTCCTTCTTTGAATGACGCGTAATATCCCCTCGAATTTATTTTATAGACCGTGAATGCGGCTGAACTACTGATCGAATTTAAATATATCTTAAAATTATTTACAGTAGTATCTTTATGAAAAGGATAAAAGTGAAACATGGATAATGGCGCCTTTTCCTCCATTGAACACATGTTTCCCCGCACAAAATGTCCTACCCGACGTATCTTAGGTACCGTCGACCATTCCTCCTTCTGAGCCGGTGTCGCCATCCCAGGAGTCACCGCATCGGATGTCCTCAATGAGCCATCAGACTCAGCAGGTGATAAGGACTGGGCTTGCGAAATAAATAGTTCAGAATTCACTTTACTTACTGTATCATCTGCATTTCCTTGACTCTTCCCATCTGTCGACTTTTGTGAAGTAAAAGAGTTCACATCAACAAACGTTTCACCTCTTTTATTTAACAAAAGTCAACCGACGGAAATGTGGTTGTTTAAACATAGGCAGAATGGTGAATGTTACTCAGTGTGCAAAGTTGCTATTTAAACCAGCCAATGAATGACGGGTCAAATAAGCCCAAGACTTCCATATTCCCTTCTCAAAAAAGATTTCTTTACTATAATTTATTCTTACCTTTTGATAGTTGATAACATTTACATGTGGAAGCTAGATTACCAATCGTCTTGCAGCTACAAAGCGCATAGACGGTTGGAATTCAAGCAACTTAAAATGATACCAATAAATGTATAAAAATTATCACTGAGCAGAGTAGTAAATTTGTCAAGCATTCATGCTAAATAGTAAACAATAGTAAAGCTAAATAATTAAAATAGAGATGAAAACGATGTAATTAATTTACTAATCAAATATAATCTAATGAATCTTTAATTTCTGTATTAATCGCTTAGTGAGTATTATGCATCTCATTTTTTGAAGTCCGCCAGAATAATCTCAGGAAGGCTGGCTAAGTGCATAAGCTGTTCCAAAGTATGCATGGAAGCGGCCGGTTGCAGTGCTGAGAGTCATCTCCCAGTACCGGGACTGTTCCAAATAAGGAAGTGGTCTGATGGCTGAGGAGATGAACTCCAGACTTGAAGACAAATATCTTGTACCATGACTGTTCCAAATAAGAAAGCGGTATGATAGCGGAGATAAATTCCTGGGCTGGTGCACGCCGAGTTTTATAGGTGAATTTTGTAGTGGGGATGACTTCCTTCAGGCCTTTGCGGGCATCCGCCTTTGCGGATGAGGCGCGCAGGGGTAGCCGGTTAGCTGGGATTTTTTTTTTTCAGGAAACATACAGTACAGAAACATCTCAGTTTATAGTATACAAAATTAGACTTAATTTTAATGGAGCAGTGAAGTTTCTATATTATAAAAAATGGATAGTGGGGGTGGGTAGAAGTAAAATTGATTGTCTCATTTGTCCAAACCAATAATGAATCACTTGCTCCACAAAAGTATACTTTATGTTGTTTTTGTTATTTTATTGTGTGTTTTATAATATAAAAAAATACATGTAGAAATTTAATAAATACATAGTGTTTATAACTGTCTTAATTAAGGAGTTCAATGTATTTATACAAAACTTTTTACCCTTTGTTTTCAGAAATCATTATTAACAAAACCACACTCACGAAGGATGGGAAACTAAAAATAAAATAAAAGACTTAAACTCATTAAAATAGCATTATATCAACTCATTAGCTAGGAAAAAAAAAAAAATGATAATGATCCTTAAGATAAAAATAACTTTATTTAATTTACTTTCATATAACTTTGAATTATCTATCCTTACCTCTGTTTTGTATAAATACATTGGACTTCTTAATAAAAAAACCAGTCTCGAAGATGTCGCGAAAGCGATGAAACCGGTCACTGGATATTCCAAATTTGTGGATTAAAGTATCACTCGTCTTTTATTTATATAATAATGAACTTCCATCAAGAATTTTCACTTACAAACTTAAATGTTTTATTTTCATTATTTCAAGCAGAATAATAATATTATAAGTGGAAAAAACCAAACTGAAAGTAGTTAAAAGATTGAATTAAAATTAGAATCAATGAAAACATGCTCAAGAAAAAACAATATTTAACCCAAAAACAACTCGAGTTCTGACAGGTGTTTGTTATCAAATATGACTATTTACCTGAGAGCATTTGTGTTAGAGTATGGAGAGTTTCTGTGGCTATAAGTCTCGCATGTTCATGAGCTTTACCAAATTCAACTCTAACATCATCATCTAACACCAAGTGGCGGACAACGCAGCAAACCTCCTTTAATATCTGTGATAAATAGGTACTCTGTGAATATTTTGTAATAAATAGGTACTCTGTGAATATTTTGTAATAAATAGGTACTCTGTGAATATTTTGAAACAACTTTTATAATTTTTTAGAATGTTATGATTTGAAACTACAGATGTATGCAGCATTATTAGGTATTTATATTATTATTTTGATTAATTTCAGATACAGTTTTTCGGATGTTCAACATGCAACGTATATCTGGTCCCCATACTATAAAAGTTATGAATCTATGGGCGGGGGGAACAATCACACAAGTCAACTTTATATATTTTTTTTTTATTTGCTTATTTTGTAGTATGCAACTATATCCACACGTGTTCCAAAACACATAAGTCAAATAACGTCATTAAGGATAATATTATCAATATACTTTATTACACAAAATAAATTTACTAGTTATCGGCTACAAAACAGTTTTCTCGAAGAAGAACCTTTTCTAACTTTATGCCTTAAACAACGTTACATTGAAGAGTTATCACCTTACTATGTATTCCCGGTGGTTATTAGCAATAATACAATTCCTATAAGTATTGAGGAAAAAAAAGACATTCTTTTAATGTTAGATTTGATTCCCGCGATGTTTGAGACACAAAACACTGTCTCCTGAAAAGTAAGGCATTTTGACTTTTGGGATTATTCCCTCCACCCATAGAAATATAAAGTTGAAAAAGTCCAAATTAAATTAATAAAATGTCTATTGTACAAAAATAATTATCAATTGAATAATAACAATGAAGCGAGAAGACATTTTAAGATATACTCCTTGGATAATAGATGTGAGATGTTTTTATTCAAGCTTTTAAATGGCAATACTGACTGCCCTAATTTACTTACTTTAATTAATTTTCATGTATTCTTTAAACATACCCGTCACGCCAAATCATTTTAGTGTGCTGACAAAAACACTGATGCAACAAAAAAATTCATGTATAAATACAAGGTTTTTCAGGGCCAGACCGCGAAACTTCAGAGGAACATTCCTCATGGTAAGCTTTAAAAAATATCCTAATATTTTTTTTCCAAAAACTCATTTTTATTTTTTTAATATTTTTTTTGTAACCTCAATATGGAGTCAATCTTTAATTTCTCGGACCAGCATCTCTTCCGCAAACCCCTACCCCTTCTGTACAAAAAAAAGAGATAAAAATGTATTTGTCCAACAAAGCGATAAGCACCAGACCGGGTTCATGGAGGGACTGCTAGTACAAGAAATTAAGGATTTACTCCATTTTGAGATTATAAAATGCTCCTCTGAAGTTTTGCAATCTGGCCCCGAAAAACCGTGTATAATTCGTAATGTATGTAATAACCTTATTGGCCAATACGAGTGACATATTCGACTTAAATAATAATTAATTCAAAAAGGAAATCAGCGACAGCATGCAGGCATTATCGCTGTAGTAAATAATGAAATGTGAACACTATCTTTCATTTTGAATATGCACAGGTATATAAATATGTATATTATATAAGTTAAATTTATTTTTTTCATTTAATTCCTGTATGACATATTACGTATGTTGTTAATTATAGATTTGAAATCATCTTTTAATCTAGCATTAAGTATCTATCATATATTTTAACTATCTTATTTTGTACATGACTGTAGATTTAAAAAAAAGTCTTACCTTAGCATCTTTATGAGTCTCTAGCATCTTTTTCAAATGATTTAATATTGCAGCATCAAATATCTTCTGTCTATTGCGTTCGTGTTTCAAGCAGCAAATTGAAATCCATTTAAGAGTTGCTAAAATGACTCCATTGTCTGTTTGAGCATCTAGAATACTATAAACAAAAATTAGGCTTAGCTTAAATTAATAAAAATTAATGCATCAATTATTTTGTGCTGATATTGTTAAAACTGCGATGAAATAAAATTATTTTACACGTCTGCGGACACTTTTCCTTCTCATATGGATACATAATATCATAAATTTTTTTATTTTTTGGTATATTTCACTTTCGATTGGAACATAGTTGGCGGCTTGAAGTAAATCTTATTTTACTAACATACTGGGACACTTTTGTTGCCGACTGTTTTTTGTAGGGATACAATATCTCCCCCTACCATAAATTAATTCAGTTTCACGTAGGCTATAGCTCTTTCCACTATCAATGTCTTTTGAACTGACAGCTCTATAGCCAGGAAATGATGGCAATCCATCATTTTTTTTCAATATGATTTTGATGGCAATAGCCGGCATAACCGCAAATGTGTTAATAGAACTGTTCAAAATGTAATATTTATACTACATTACTTGTTCATGATTTGAATTCCTTCATCATTCAGAATGTCTGGCTGTCCATCCATGAGTGAAGAAATGCACTTGAGGGCGGGTATCAGAATAACCGGTTCCTGTCGCAGACAGCTCATCAATGAAGAATAGGCGCCTTCTTTACTGGCCATCAATTTGTGAGCCATGTCTTTATCGCACTCAGACTTTGAAAATCAAAAGGATATTTATTTAGACTAACGGGTATTTTACTAGAGTAGTACAACTTTAAACTTTTTTGAGGAGGGAAGGAAGTTTAGATATTTCTAAGACTTGATTATTTATTTTATTTTGCGGGACATCCCATGGCTTGTGATAGAATATTATATAAAAATAAAAACTAAATGCTCAGTTACAAATTAAAAGACGCCACAGTTGATATAAATAGCATATTTTAAATGAGAGCAAAACAATGTATATTACAGGATTCATCATTATCATCATTCCCTTTCCGCACCTAATGGTGCATAGGGAACTGCATTGGTACACCAATTGCAGCGTATCTTGATCAGTATTGTTATATGAAGGTAAGATGATCAGTCTTTCGCTTCAGGAACCAGCCCAGGGACTATGAAATATTACAGTGTGACAACACCCTTTTAAATAAATATTTCATTTCAACCATGTCGGGAATCGAACCCGAGACCTCTTGCATGGTAGGCAAACACGCTGACATATTTTTTAATTCCCGCAAAAATGGTTCATCATTGGTCACGCCCCTAATAAGTCACAATTGGGTAAAATTTTGAACACCTTTTGACCGTTTAATTTGAAATGGATCTTTGCTAAGAATCTTGATGTCACAATAATTGTCAAGGTCAAACAGTCCTTTTTGCAGTTTTGTAGACGTATTTTTTTCAATTATGATTTTAAAATTGTTAATGAAAACATTTTTCCGCAATATCTATATTGATTTTGAAAATAAAATTAATTTTTCTAAATCCATTTCACATATTTTTATCGGTATTCGTAGTATGTGATATTTCCCTATTACAAAATTAGTTAAAGAGTCGAGTAATACCTTTAAAACATCCAATTCTTTTATGAGTTGTGATTTGTCTAAAGTATCAGCGGTTAAAATATTAGAAACATTCCTAATGGTCACAGCTACAATGTGGTTGTCTGGTTTTCCTGATAAAATCAAATCTTTTATAATATTGGAGAGATCGACTCCCTGTAAAAAATAAAACATTTGTAAAACAGACAAAAAAGAAACACTTGCAAAATATGGTTAATCAATGAGTTAAGTAAATGTGATGAAGAAATGTAATTTATTTAAGATATTACTATCCGTCATTAAATTTCTTAGACCTTAAACCTACTAAAAACCTTTAAAAAGTCTGTTACAGAAAGGTAAGGTGATCGGTCTTGCGCTTCAGGTGCAGGGACAGTCAGATACTTCAGTAGAGAAACATCATTAAGAACAATTATTTCACATCGACCTCCCGGGACCTCAAGCGAGGTTTGCGAATGCGTCAACAACTACACACGAGGCAGACTTCAGGATTTTTACCAGAGAACAGCCATTTAATAAAAAAATACTCATCCAGGATTCTGGTTATATTTAACACACATAACTGTATTCTTCATCCGCCAGGACACGGATAATAACCTTAAGAAATATGACTTTAGAGTTGCTTTTGGCACAACGAAAATCTGAAATCTTTTGAAAAAATACTTTCTGTTTTAGGTTGGTTTAATATTCGAAATTCACTTTTTAATGACTTAGAAAATATTCAAAAACATTTTCGTACTTAAAAAGACACCTGAAAAAAACAGTTCTTACAGCCCGTGTGACGAGTGTTATGTGATTTTATTTTATTTTTATTTATTTATTTTATTTAGAAAACATACTGTCATACAAAATAAGTACTAAAAACAATTTTTTTTTTAACATAAAAAGACCAATTTAGTTTTCATAAATTAAAAAGATATAAACATTAAATGTGACAAAAAATAAAAAATAAATAAGAATTTTAAGTGAGAAAAGGATAATTGTTGATAATTGTGATGTTATTTTATCGACTTTTTATTACTATTGTGTCATAATATATTATATCCCCCCATACCAGCACTTTTGCTGATTGGGAATATTTCGTATAATGTAATGTAATAATATGTATGTAATACTCGAATATACATTAAATAAACACAGCAAGGAGTTATTTAAGGTTATGTTTACCTGCGCTTGGAATTGCTTGACAGCATCTTCTATCGCTTCTTCCGCCGTCATATCGAAGTCTTCCATATTTTCTGCCACAACATCATCATAGGTTTGCTGAGTTATGACACGCACCATTTTGGGAATATTAAATCCCCTTAAAGGTAAAACTATAACACTGAAGAAACAATGAGACGCTGAAATACTCGTTACACACCTACGCGAATTTCACACATGTTGGAAAAAATAGAACTCACAAATAAACTATGATTATTAGACACAAAAATAATAACGATTAAATCACAAAAAATAAAAACAGACAATTATTTTTATTTAATACTTTTCGCATCCGTTTTGGCAACTATTTTATTAATTTTGACAGGTAATTGTGTATGACAACAAGATATCTGTAGTCTGTGGTCTGTGATTGTCTGTGATGACAACTTTAAATGCAGAGTCAAAGATTTTGCACAAAAACACCATAGACTATAATATCCCCATACCGTCTTTTTTTATGTAGCTACTGATTTTTCATATATAAAAAACAGTTAAAATGAAACCTATCAAATAGATCCAAACCAACACCGACTAGTAGGTATTGTCCAAACCAATACCTAGGTAGTCGGTGTTGTCCAAACCTAAGTTCTCAAATTGAAAACTTCATTTCCGAAGTCCAAAGATAACATATTTTATGTATTTTGAAATTGGTAGACGAAAATATTATGAAACATTAGAATGATAGCAATAATTTTCAATAAAACACTGATTTTTCTTCTAATTTATTTATAACATAATCACATTTTCTTCAATTACTATTTAGACGTTAACACTTTTGATACCCAAAGGAAAATATTTATATTATCTATTATTATTTTGTACGTCGTTTACAAAATAATATTTTGGATTATAAAAAACAATTTCGTTTATTTTGCAGTGAAATTATGGATATTGAATCTGGTTGAATCTAGTAAAATATTGCATCTGAAAACATTAGTCTTATGATAAAAAATATCATAAAGTTATTATAATAGTTTACGATAAACTAACGTTTTATCTTTTTTTCTAGTAGAGTTGAATTATTCCAGTATAAATTATAATACATATTTGAGGTCAATTTTCTCTCTTTCTTATGGTTTTTGAAACCCGCAAGCTGTGAAGAGTTGTTATGGGATTACTGGTTCAGATATGGTATTTGTTTTTATTGTATGTATATGTAAGTGTACTAACTATGATTTTCTGTTATTGTTCCGATTTCTAATAACTTTGGTTTTTATACAGAGTAATTAAAGTGAATGATGAGCCTAACGCTATTTTGGCAACCAGCTTATTAAAATTATATCTATAGAATTCTGAACAAATATCGACAGCCAACCACGTAGGTAAAAGTGAATAAAATGATAAAAAAAGCATTTTGATTTTGTAATTTTTCCGTTGTAACACAGCCTAGTCGTAAGTTACTCAGTTGTAACCACCACGTCTATAATTCTTACTCCGTAATCCAATTTCGTAAGCTCTACAAATGCATTCTGACTTATTTACTTTGCACACACCCTTCAGTAAGTAGTAAACTACGACAGTGGTACTTTATTAATGTTTTTAAAAATGGCTTTGTTATCCAAATTGTTACATTACCTATATTTGCTGAATGTAAACTATACGAGTAGGTAGGCACACAATTTATGCAGACATTTTTTCGAGCATCACAGAGAAGGATGATAAAATTATTGATATTTTTATTATAATTATTATTCAGATCATTGAATAATATGTATTTCGTGGAAACATATAATTTATTGAACGTTCTTACAGTTCTTATGGAACCAGCGAAGTGTCAATTAATATAACAGGATAATTCCTGAAAATATGATTATTAATTATTAGAGCAACACCGACTGGATCTAGTAGGTATTGATACTATTGATTAGAGGCTGCACAGATTACAGATATCTTTAGATAGGAAACTATGGTACTATATCTAAGCACTTTGGGCGTCGATCGCAGCGCTTTTTAGTGTGGCATACAAGAAGCTTTGACGATGGCGCGAAAATTCAAATCACTGCGTTGCATCGTATATTGATATTTATTGTACAATATCAATACAAAATTGCTTAATTAAATACAAGTATTAGCACGCAATTTAATTTTTCTGTCCTGTATTTAAAAAAACAATTTTATATTGATATTGCACATTAAATTTATTATGGAATAGGAATACATAAATAAAAATTTAAAAAAACATTTTTAATAGTTTTATTTTACTGTTAAAATAAATCCCTCGATTCTATTAGAAAGAATCGAGAAAGAAAACTGACACTCGTAAAATAATATTATATACATGTGTGGTTAGTATATTGGATTATCAAAAATAACAAAATTGTGCAGCATTGTGATCAGCATTGGATCCCTGCTATTCCTGGATGAAAAATATTTTCTTCGTGAAGATTAAGAGACATGGCATCAACAATCACCATTCTGAAACAAAATAATATTATTAATGGTGGATAATTTATTTTATTTCACATTGACATTTCTAGGCTGCTGCTTAGGAATAAAACAGGAAGGAAGCATTTATAAGGTTACTAAAGAATAAAATGAAGTGCTAATATGCTAATATTGGATTATCAAAAATAACAATTGAGTATTATTTAAAAATTGTGCAGCATTGTGATCAGTATTGGATCCCTTCTATTCCTGGATGAAAAATATTTTCTTCCTGCACATTAAGATCCATGGCATCAACAATCACCATTCTGAAACAAAAGAACATTATTAATGGTGGATAATTTATTTTATTTCACATTGACATTTCTAGGCTGCTGCTTAGGAATAAAGCAGGAAGGAAGCACTTATAAGCTTATTAAGTAATGAAATGAAGTGCTAATATGGTAGGTAAGAAGAAAAGGGTATGCATGTATCTACTCTATTGTCTGCGCTTCTTATTCTTAAGTCTTTTATTATAACACTTTCTAGCTTGTAATTTGAGAGGATCAACAATGCAAGACTCTAATTTTTTTCGCCCAGTTAATAGAAAGTTAATTTGTTTACACCAAGAAAAAATATATAATTGCAATACTAAGTTAACAATAAAATCAAAAAGGTGGCCTCTATGTGCTGGACAAGATAAACATGCTGAATTTAATTTAGATAGTACTATTTCCTTCAAACTCGACATAACATGAAACTTATGGCAAATAGTCGGTAAATTATTTTTGCAGTGATTGACAATGGTATTAAAAACTTTATAGATTTTGATTGTTGGGTGGATTAAAGTATTTGGACCACATGCCCTAGAAGTTATTAAACTATGCCCCGGTAACTGTGTTTCAGATTTAAGATCCAGTCTACATTCACAACAAGATCCAAATTTAGATAAAGCCCGTTTTGCCACATAACCAGCTATATATTTACAAACCGCAACATATTGACTACTTTTCTGTCTTGAAGAACTTGTTGGTAAGGAGTGATCATCAACATGAAATTGTTCCTGTACTTCGATGTCCGATGTTAAAAAAAGTTTTAATGAATCTAAAATTTCACCGTCATCATTTTCACAATTTGCTCCAATGGAGTGAGTATGAGATAAGTTTGATATGAGAAGCGACTTAAAAGCATCTATAAAATTTGAACTAGAGGGGTTTATGTTACGTGCACCCTGACTTCTTACCATGCCAAAAAAGTTTTCAATGGGGTCTTGGTTAAGGTTACGTGGAAGCACAAAAGTAAATTTATAACATGTAAGTAATTTATTACTCAAATATGATATTGCTTCCAAAGTTGTAATCCAGTTACGCACTGTAGGTGGTACTGATATTTTTTGGTTTTTGGAATCTACAAATTTTACTGATTTTAAGATGGAAATAGCTTCCTGCCAAAATTTCCAGTGGGGAGATGTTAATCTGACTCCACAACGGTATTTACAAATAATACTATTAGCATTGAGAGAACTGCCATTTAAACTGTCGAAAAGTTTATTTATAAATAAGATAAGATCAGCAGTCTGTGATGCCCCATTGTCAATATCATCCACAGTATCTGCCAAAGATTTCATGGTAGTTCCTACTGTCCTGCTGAATACCTGAGCAGCAACCTTGACCTTCATTTTTCTTAGTTTGTCGGGGAAAATATGACTATCGGTTAATTTGTGCATTTGAAAAAAGTCTTCCCCTCTTGCTTGATCGTATGTGTATGATTGTACAATATGGGACCACTTTGCTATTTTTGATACAGAATTTTGAACAAAATGTACATCTTTTACTAGCATATTATTTCTAAATCCCTTTAAAAGATGTGGCACATCAAACATTTGTACAATTTCATGGCCTTCAATTTCAAACCCGTGAACTCTACATTCAGTACCACCCCGAAGGTACAATTCACGGGTTTCCTGTTTCAGGATATTTATTGCACCAACATTTGAGCTACCTTGGTCACAAATTATTGAAACTAATTCCAAATTGCTACGAAAGATATTTGAGATTATTGATTTTAAGATAACAACCAAATCTGAAGATTTAATGGGTCCTCCTGTAAAAACAAATGCTAATGGTTGTTTCCATTTATTATATAAACCCTGTAGCATAAAAACACAAACGTGATCAGCAAAAGCTGGAGTACGTTTTCCTTCACCCAAGTCTTGGAATCCCTCAATAAAATCTTTATGTTTTTTGTACATTAAATTCTGACTAATTGACATCTCGTCAAACATCAAAGAGCATATTCGAGCTTTAGCAGAAAGATTTTGGGCGACCTCTTCCAAATGTTTAAATATATGCAAATTGGTACCAGGATTAAATGGGATTTTATTTAGCATTGTCATCAATGTTTTTCTGGATGGTAAGGAAAATATGCTTGAAATATATTTATAACTTTTATAGCCCTGCTTCATTAATGACAATGCAAAAACCTTATCGTTAGTTGTATATCTACGGCCCTGTTTTGTCCGTTTCTGAAGCCTCAATTGAGACTTAAAAAAACGGTATGTGATTTTATGTAATTTATTTTTAAAGGATACATGGCGCTCTTTGTTTAATTTGAGTTCCATCTTTCTAATCTTCATCTCCATGTTTCTTCTAGCCTTTTTAAACTGCAAACATTTCTTGTAAAGCTTCCTTTTCCTGGGTGTTAAATTTTGAGATTGGGTTTCATTTACATCCTTCAAGATGTGGTCATATTTTCGTCCTGTAATATAATATTTCATAATGATGCATTAAGGGTCCCAACATCATAATATAATGAATGCCTAACTATTATTGCAAAGAATGATAAAATGTAAAGGGATGCTGTTTGGAAATAAGCAAAAAGAAATACTAGCAGTTGGTTCTATTTACAATATAAAATTTCACTTCCAAGTTTGTTAATGAAAGTTCTTGGTTGAAGTTCATTGTATTTTATATCTTTAATAATTTTGAGTAGTATTAGGGTAATTCAACGGATACTAACGTCATAATTGAGTCTTTTTCAATGTGTTTTATCTATATAATGTAAAAAAATATTTATTCTGTATATCTTCTTTAGTTTTTTATTGGCTTTTTTCACTCCTAACTGAGGTGTTCTAGCCAGTGTCAAGTTTGAGATTAACTTATTTAAATATTTACACATGTGTTAGTACTATACATACAAGTTAGCATGTTAGTATTTAATATTACATACATTTTACATAATATAAAACTTATTTACAACTTAATACCATTTATAGCTACATATTTACATAAATTTTTTAATATATTATTATTGGGTGGGAACAAAAGAGTTTAAATAGTAATAGGGAATGGGACGCTGATTTTGGAGAGGTCAGATAGGAACTCAGGATAACATTATATATATTGTGAAGACGACGACTCCCAAAGATTGTACAAATTGCACACTAATGCATCTGTATTCTGTATATCACTGTACATTGAACAACGATTAAGGAAAAATTTCATAAAAACAATAATTCAATTAGGTAATTTTTTTGATTCCCGATAATAAATAATATAAAAATTGCACCACAGCAGGACAAGAGGGCCCATTACAGTGATCAATTACAGAAAAATCATATTATAATTTTGTGTTCTCTCCGGGAATCGAACCCGGAACCTTCCGTGCGTAATTCAAGCGTCTTAACCACTTAATGTTTTTTAACACCTCATGAAGTTTTAATGACGAAAAATTTATGTCGCATTTTCATGGAAACATCCGTTAGCATTATTCATAAACTGCATGAACATGATAGAAACAAAGTATCTGTGGATATTATGTAGAACGAAATCTCTCTGTCCAAGAACCAAGAGAAAATGCATTATTGAATACATGTCATTTGATACTAACTTTTTGGTGTACTCTGCTGAGGTGCACTTGGACCAGAAATATGCAGTGGGCCTGATATGTCATCAGCGTTGATATCTAAAAACATTATTAATTAGTAATATGTGACAATGTGTCAATGAGTCGGACAAGTAACTGTATGTATACATTTTAAGTTCTTTGAAAACACAAACAGCTTTAATATGCCGATTTGCTGGAGAAAATTATGGGTCAGAAATTTGTTTCAACTGAGAGGGTCACTTTCATGGTCATGTCATACGATATATATGTGCTATAAACTTTTTAATAATTAAAAAAGGAACGGCCCACGCTCAGACGATGTAGTCTTGGTCGATCACAAAAACGGCATTTCTCAATTTGCAGAAAATGTATAAAATTAATAGAAAAATGTAAAGATTAAACAACCATAGTGACATTACACATCCCTGTTTCACGCCTTTTGAGATCGCAAACCAAGATGTAAATCTCCCATTAACTCTTACACACGCTGAACTCTCCTGAATTTATTTGTATTGTTTATTATTTTTTTCTTTTTAACAAAGAAACAAAGATGTTTCTCTTTCTCTTATATATAAATATGTATGTTTGTAAATTTTTATTACAAAAATAAAAAAAATATTACTACAAACCAGAAATAGGTTGGATGAAAGTCGTACCACTGCAACTGGCAACGCCTTCCGGGAGTGCACAGGGGTGTTCTTCAGTAACAGCTATGCCTACTGTAATTCACAATAAAAATAAAATGAACATCATACCAGATAACATAATGCAAGAACTTCAGGAAAAACCTTGAAAGATCGAGTAAGGCTTGAACGAATAGAAAAGAATAAGCTGAGATGGTTACGTGTAGAAAGCATTAACGACAATATAATAACTGAGATAGTACATAAGTCTGAAAGAAGGGGTGTAAGGAAATGTGAAAATTATAGAAAATACTTATCCGAACTCGGTTCACCGAGTAAATAATGAGAACTATTTTCGTTGGATGGTGACTTGTTAAATCCTATAAAATAAATACAAATTACCAACACCACATTGCGAAAGCACATCCTTACAATTGAAAACACACCATGCCACGACCATAACGACAATATAATAAATGAGATTGTACATGTCTGAAAGAAGGGGTGTGTAAGGAAATGTGAAAATTATAGAAATACATACCCGAACTCTGTTCACCAAGTAAATAATGAAAACTATTTTCTTTGGATGGTGACTTGTTAAACCCTGTAAAAATAATACAAATTACCAACACCACATTGCAAAAGCACATCCCTAAAATTGTATACACACCATGCCACCCTGGTAATTGTTTGTAAATAATGACCAAATAAAAATGTCGGAAGTTGCAGGAAAAGGCACTACGCCAACTTTGTAGATACATAATAACCCGATTAACCAACTGTAAGACAAATCACAAACACCACATTCCAAAAGCAGACTTGCAATTGTATAGACACAAGACAGATAAACAAGGTGCAATTACAGTGGAAAGCCAACCTGAGTCGTACATATATTTTTCTTGCAGAAATACTAATAACTTTCATTGTAAAATGGGTAAAAGTATGCTTTCCCTATGAGTTGTAAAGATTGTCAATAAAAATTTGCAGGGCAAACAAACAGGACAAATAAACGTGCAACATGAGACAAATTCTTGAAATAATTATGTATGAAATATCATGCAATTTACCTGGCAATCCAATGGTAGGCACAGAGCACAATAAAAGCTGGATGTCATTGTATTGGCTAAAGTTGAATGCGTTGAAGTGTTTAATGCACACAAAACAAAGTCGATTAATTTCGTCATCTGATAAATTCATAAATTTGGGACTTTGAACACGATTGATCCATTCTTTAAATAAATGTGGATATCGTTTCGGAAAACGATGTAGTTTTTTCGTAGAATTACAATTCGGTACGCAACAACTCGGCATTTCGAAGAAAAAAGTGTAAAAACACAGAGAGCAGTGTGACAGCGATTTCGAATGGAAACGGATAAATTGGCGGTTCGTCTAGAAGGACGCCGGCCGGCACGGCGTGGCTGGGCACACGCCGCCGACAGTTGCGCCACAAACTGTATTGATTTACTAGCAAGTGGCTTGTGCGACATCGGAAGAATGACTAGAAAGTCTTGTATTGGCTGAAAACTGCCTGAGAGGCTGGATGAAAATTTGATTTATTATAACCGAGGCCATAATTGATTAGAGTCAGGCAGTTTTCAGCCAATACAAGACTTTCTAGTCATTCTTCCGATATCGCACAAGCCACTTGCTAGTAAATCAATACAGTTTGTGGCGCAACTGTCGGCGGCGTGTGCCCAGCCACGCCGTGCCGGCCGGCGTCCTTCTAGACGAACCGCCAATTTATCCGTTTCCATTCGAAATCGCTGTCACACTGCTCTCTGTTATTTTGCACTTTTTCTTCGAAATACCGAGTTGTTGCGTACCGAATCGTAATTCTACGAAAAAACTACATCGTTTTCCGAAACGATATCCACATTTATTTAAAGAACGGATCAATCGTGTTCAAAGTCCCAAATTTATGAATTTATCCGATGACAAGATTAATCGACGTTGTTTTGTGTGCATTAAACACTTCAACGCATTCAACTTTAGCCAATACAATGACATCCAGCTTTTATTGTGCTCTGTGCCTACCATTGGATTGCCAGGTAAATTACATGATATTTCATACATAATTATTTCAAGAATTTGTCTCATGTTGCACGTTTATTCGTCCCGTTTGCCTGCCCTGCAAATTTATAACTCATAGGGAAAGCATACTTTTATTAATCTGGACCCATTTTACAATTAAAGTTATTAGTATTTCTGCAAGAAAAATATATGTACGACTTAGGTTAGCTTTCCACTGTAATTGCACCTTATTTATCTGTCTTGTGTCTATACAATTGCAAGTCTGCTTTTGGAATGTGGTGTTTGTGATTTGTCTTACAGTTTTGCTATATCGTTCCATATTTTTTGTCTCAATCGGAGTTTATATTGTTTTTACAGTTGATTAATCGGGTTATAATGTATGTACAAAGTTGGCGTAGTGCCTTTTCCTGCAACTTCCGACATTTTTATTTGGTCATTATTTACAAACGATTACTAGGGTGGCATGGTGTGTATACAATTGTAAGGATGTGCTTTTGCAATGTGGTGTTGGTAATTTGTATTTTTTTTTACAGGGTTTAACAAGTCACCATCCAAAGAAAATAGTTTTCATTATTTACTTGGTGAACAGAGTTCGGGTATGTATTTCTATAATTTTCACATTTCCTTACACCCCTTCTTTCAGACTTATGTTCTATCTCAGTTATTATATTATCGTTAATGCTTTCTACACGTCCTAACCATCTCAGCTTATTCTTTTCTATTCGTTCAAGCCTTACTCGATCTTTCAAGGTTTTTCCTGAAATTCTTGCATTATGTTATCTGGTATGATGTTCATTTTATTTTTATTGTGAATTACAGTCGGCGTAGCTGTTACTGAAGAACTCCCCTGTGCACTCCCGGAAGGCGTTGCCAATTGCAGTGGTACGACTTTCATCCAACCTATTTCTGGTTTGTAGTAATATTTTTTTATTTTTGTAATAAAAATTTACAGACATACATATTTATATATAAGAGAAAGAGAAACATCTTTGTTTCTTTGTTAAAAAGAAAAAAATAATAATAAATACATATAAATTCAGGAGAGTTCAGCGTGTGTAAGAGTTAATGGGAGATTTACATCTTGGTTTGCGATCTCAAAAGGCGTGAAACAGGGATGTGTAATGTCACTATGGTTGTTTAATCTTTACATTTTTCTATTAATTTTATACATTTTCTGCAAATTGAGAAATGCCGTTTTTGTGATCGACCAAGACTACATCGTCTGAGCGTGGGCCGTTCCTTTTTTAATTATTAAAAAGTTTATAGCACATATATATCGTATGACATGACCATGAAAGTGACCCTCTCAGTTGAAACAAATTTCTGACCCATAATTTTCTCCAGCAAATCGGCATATTAAAGCTGTTTGTGTTTTCAAAGAACTTAAAATGTATACATACAGTTACTTGTCCGACTCATTGACACATTGTCACATATTACTAATTAATAATGTTTTTAGATATCAACGCTGATGACATATCAGGCCCACTGCATATTTCTGGTCCGAGTGCACCTCAGCAGAGTACACCAAAAAGTTAGTATCAAATGACATGTATTCAATAATGCATTTTCTCTTGGTTCTTGGACAGAGAGATTTCGTTCTACATAATATCCACAGATACTTTGTTTCTATCATGTTCATGCAGTTTATGAATAATGCTAACGGATGTTTCCATGAAAATGCGACATAAATTTTTCGTCATTAAAACTTCATGAGGTGTTAAAAAACATTAAGTGGTTAAGACGCTTGAATTACGCACGGAAGGTTCCGGGTTCGATTCCCGGAGAGAACACAAAATTATAATATGATTTTTCTGTAATTGATCACTGTAATGGGCCCTCTTGTCCTGCTGTGGTGCAATTTTTATATTATTTATTATCGGGAATCAAAAAAATTACCTAATTGAATTATTGTTTTTATGAAATTTTTCCTTAATCGTTGTTCAATGTACAGTGATATACAGAATACAGATGCATTAGTGTGCAATTTGTACAATCTTTGGGAGTCGTCGTCTTCACAATATATATAATGTTATCCTGAGTTCCTATCTGACCTCTCCAAAATCAGCGTCCCATTCCCTATTACTATTTAAACTCTTTTGTTCCCACCCAATAATAATATATTAAAAAATTTATGTAAATATGTAGCTATAAATGGTATTAAGTTGTAAATAAGTTTTATATTATGTAAAATGTATGTAATATTAAATACTAACATGCTAACTTGTATGTATAGTACTAACACATGTGTAAATATTTAAATAAGTTAATCTCAAACTTGACACTGGCTAGAACACCTCAGTTAGGAGTGAAAAAAGCCAATAAAAAACTAAAGAAGATATACAGAATAAATATTTTTTTACATTATATAGATAAAACACATTGAAAAAGACTCAATTATGACGTTAGTATCCGTTGAATTACCCTAATACTACTCAAATTTATTAAAGATATAAAATACAATGAACTTCAACCAAGAACTTTCATTAACAAACTTGGAAGTGAAATTTTATATTGTAAATAGAACCAACTGCTAGTATTTCTTTTTGCTTATTTCCAAACAGCATCCCTTTACATTTTATCATTCTTTGCAATAATAGTTAGGCATTCATTATATTATGATGTTGGGACCCTTAATGCATCATTATGAAATATTATATTACAGGACGAAAATATGACCACATCTTGAAGGATGTAAATGAAACCCAATCTCAAAATTTAACACCCAGGAAAAGGAAGCTTTACAAGAAATGTTTGCAGTTTAAAAAGGCTAGAAGAAACATGGAGATGAAGATTAGAAAGATGGAACTCAAATTAAACAAAGAGCGCCATGTATCCTTTAAAAATAAATTAAATAAAATCACATACCGTTTTTTTAAGTCTCAATTGAGGCTTCAGAAACGGACAAAACAGGGCCGTAGATATACAACTAACGATAAGGTTTTTGCATTGTCATTAATGAAGCAGGGCTATAAAAGTTATAAATATATTTCAAGCATATTTTCCTTACCATCCAGAAAAACATTGATGACAATGCTAAATAAAATCCCATTTAATCCTGGTACCAATTTGCATATATTTAAACATTTGGAAGAGGTCGCCCAAAATCTTTCTGCTAAAGCTCGAATATGCTCTTTGATGTTTGACGAGATGTCAATTAGTCAGAATTTAATGTACAAAAAACATAAAGATTTTATTGAGGGATTCCAAGACTTGGGTGAAGGAAAACGTACTCCAGCTTTTGCTGATCACGTTTGTGTTTTTATGCTACAAGGTTTATATAATAAATGGAAACAACCATTAGCATTTGTTTTTACAGGAGGACCCATTAAATCTTCAGATTTGGTTGTTATCTTAAAATCAATAATCTCAAATATCTTTCGTAGCAATTTGGAATTAGTTTCAATAATTTGTGACCAAGGTAGCTCAAATGTTGGTGCAATAAATATCCTGAAACAGGAAACCCGTGAATTGTACCTTCGGGGTGGTACTGAATGTAGAGTTCACGGGTTTGAAATTGAAGGCCATGAAATTGTACAAATGTTTGATGTGCCACATCTTTTGAAGGGATTTAGAAATAATATGCTAGTAAAAGATGTACATTTTGTTCAAAATTCTGTATCAAAAATAGCAAAGTGGTCCCATATTGTACAATCATACACATACGATCAAGCAAGAGGGGAAGACTTTTTCCAAATGCACAAATTAACCGATAGTCATATTTTCCCCGACAAACTAAGAAAAATGAAGGTCAAGGTTGCTGCTCAGGTATTCAGCAGGACAGTAGGAACTACCATGAAATCTTTGGCAGATACTGTGGATGATATTGACAATGGGGCATCACAGACTGCTGATCTTATCTTATTTATAAATAAACTTTTCGACAGTTTAAATGGCAGTTCTCTCAATGCTAATAGTATTATTTGTAAATACCGTTGTGGAGTCAGATTAACATCTCCCCACTGGAAATTTTGGCAGGAAGCTATTTCCATCTTAAAATCAGTAAAATTTGTAGATTCCAAAAACCAAAAAATATCAGTACCACCTACAGTGCGTAACTGGATTACAACTTTGGAAGCAATATCATATTTGAGTAATAAATTACTTACATGTTATAAATTTACTTTTGTGCTTCCACGTAACCTTAACCAAGACCCCATTGAAAACTTTTTTGGCATGGTAAGAAGTCAGGGTGCACGTAACATAAACCCCTCTAGTTCAAATTTTATAGATGCTTTTAAGTCGCTTCTCATATCAAACTTATTTCATACTCACTCCATTGGAGCAAATTGTGAAAATGATGACGGTGAAATTTTAGATTCATTAAAACTTTTTTTAACATCGGACATCGAAGTACAGGAACAATTTCATGTTGATGATCACTCCTTACCAACAAGTTCTTCAAGACAGAAAAGTAGTCAATATGTTGCGGTTTGTAAATATATAGCTGGTTATGTGGCAAAACGGGCTTTATCTAAATTTTGATCTTGTTGTGAATGTAGACTGGATCTTAAATCTGAAACACATTTACCGGGGCATAGTTTAATAACTTCTAGGGCATGTGGTCCAAATACTTTAATCCACCCAACAATCAAAATCTATAAAGTTTTTAATACCATTGTCAATCACTGCAAAAATAATTTACCGACTATTTGCCATAAGTTTCATGTTATGTCGAGTTTGAAGGAAATAGTACTATCTAAATTAAATTCAGCATGTTTATCTTGTCCAGCACATAGAGGCCACCTTTTTGATTTTATTGTTAACTTAGTATTGCAATTATATATTTTTTCTTGGTGTAAACAAATTAACTTTCTATTAACTGGGCGAAAAAAATTAGAGTCTTGCATTGTTGATCCTCTCAAATTACAAGCTAGAAAGTGTTATAATAAAAGACTTAAGAATAAGAAGCGCAGACAATAGAGTAGATACATGCATACCCTTTTCTTCTTACCTACCATATTAGCACTTCATTTCATTACTTAATAAGCTTATAAGTGCTTCCTTCCTGCTTTATTCCTAAGCAGCAGCCTAGAAATGTCAATGTGAAATAAAATAAATTATCCACCATTAATAATGTTCTTTTGTTTCAGAATGGTGATTGTTGATGCCATGGATCTTAATGTGCAGGAAGAAAATATTTTTCATCCAGGAATAGAAGGGATCCAATACTGATCACAATGCTGCACAATTTTTAAATAATACTCAATTGTTATTTTTGATAATCCAATATTAGCATATTAGCACTTCATTTTATTCTTTAGTAACCTTATAAATGCTTCCTTCCTGTTTTATTCCTAAGCAGCAGCCTAGAAATGTCAATGTGAAATAAAATAAATTATCCACCATTAATAATATTCTTTTGTTTCAGAATGGTGATTGTTGATGCCATGTCTCTTAATCTTCACGAAGAAAATATTTTTCATCCAGGAATAGCAGGGATCCAATGCTGATCACAATGCTGCACAATTTTGTTATTTTTGATAATCCAATATACTAACCACACATGTATATAATATTATTTTACGAGTGTCAGTTTTCTTTCTCGATTCTTTCTAATAGAATCGAGGGATTTATTTTAACAGTAAAATAAAACTATTAAAAATGTTTTTTTAAATTTTTATTTATGTATTCCTATTCCATAATAAATTTAATGTGCAATATCAATATAAAATTGTTTTTTTAAATACAGGACAGAAAAATTAAATTGCGTGCTAATACTTGTATTTAATTAAGCAATTTTGTATTGATATTGTACAATAAATATCAATATACGATGCAACGCAGTGATTTGAATTTTCGCGCCATCGTCAAAGCTTCTTGTATGCCACACTAAACAGCGCTGCGATCGACGCCCAAAGTGCTTAGATATAGTACCATAGTTTCCTATCTAAAGATATCTGTAATCTGTGATTAGAGTTAGCAACAGACAACAGCAGTCAAGCGTGTGTTAAATTCAAAGTGTGTAAAGTTAAAAATAAAACGATTAAAATACTAAAATGTAACGTGAGAGATTGCAGCAGTAAAGGGATCAGTACGTTTTTAAAGAAATGAAGTAAAATTTTATGTTCACAAACTAAAAATGAAGAAATTGAATGATTTCATTGTTATACCATTGATTTTAATATTTTATTTAGGTTTAGTTTCTCCTAGCGAAGTGCAGTCTGAACAAGGAGACTGTGAAAGTAATTCAAATGGTCCATGCAAAGGACCGATCGAAAATAACAGATACATTTTTTATGATATTAATTATTCAGAAGGATTTAATCTGCGTCGCGATGTTTACATGCGAATGGTAATTTTCATTCACAATATTATAACGATTAATAAATATAAAGATTTCAAATTAGTTCTTCCGCCGTGGAATTATTTATACCACTGGCACTCCAGGGACATCGGTTCACAGGGACAAATCCCATGGGGCTTATTTTTTGACATAATATCACTTAAAAGATTTGCACCTGTTGTTGAGACGTACGAATTGTTAACCAAAGAAAAATCACTTACAATTGATAGGCTTTATATGTTGAATCACTTTCCTAACGCATTTGAAGATGGAAATTTCAACGATAAAGTGGAAATACCGAGCTCTTGCCCTTCTTATGATATGTTTTGGGGATACAAAAACATTACTTGTAGAAATCAAGAATGTGTGTATTTTCAAGGCAGTGTATCGCTGTTGAAAAATCTTATAGATTTGCACCCAGAAGATAAATACGTTATGTTCTCGAACGCCGAAGTTTCTCTGCATGAAGATTACGGGTCGAAAACATACTGGGACGCACGAAAGAGTATGAGATTTAATATGGATTTGGTAGATATTGCCGAGGATTTTATAGAAAAAGAGTTAAAGTGTTTCAAACCAAAATGTGATAATTATATCAGCGTACATTGGAGAAGGGGTGACTTTGCAAAAAGCAGATATAAGGAAGTACCATCAGTTAACAGTACAGCCGACCAGATCTATAACACTGTAGAAAAATACTACAAATCACTAATCAAACATGTTTTCATCGCTACGGATTCGCAATCTGATGAGTTAGAAAATCTAGTGAATAGATTAGAAACTCATGGATTCATAGTGAAATGGTTTTCTCCTTCCTATGATGTTCGAGCGAGATATAAAGACGGAGGTGTCGCCATTATTGACCAGATAATATGTTCTCACGCAGTTTACTTTATAGGAACTCATGAGAGCACTTTCACATTCCGGATACAGGAAGAAAGAGAAATATTGGGGTTTGAAAGTGACACTACTTTTAATAGACTTTGCCCAGATGTTGGCGCTTGTGAGAGAATGTCTCGTTGGAGTATTGTCAATTGAAATTGTACTCTGTAATTTTGCAGTTATATTTTTCACTTAAAACTTATAATGTGTACTTAGTGAAAGAAATAAAAAAAAAACAAGATTTAGTTTGAACAAATGTTTTTGTAATGATATTCTCATTTTCTATGACATAATAGTTGAAAATATTATTTTCTTTCTCTTTAAAGATTGTGAAGGTTTGTTAATGCAAACACTATTTATACAATTGGTGCTTTCAATATACATATCAATGGCTCGGCTCAGTTCCATACAGAGATAGCTAGAAATTACTAGTTTTGAGAAATGGCTGCCTAAAGTATTGACACATCTAAATTGATTTGTAACAAATAATTATTCATCTCACATATATGTGTTTATTTATTTGAAATATGTACACAATGGTCACTAGTTTTATGATCAATGTTTTTATGCAAATTATCACATTTTAATTTGTTATGGAGGTGAGAAATAGTTAAATTTATTTATATCCATATGAAAACATCTGACTAATAAGAGAAAACCAATAATTTTTAAGAGTTACACCTTTGTAGAATTGAAAATGAGTGTTTTTTAAAATATAATACATAATATACATTAGTCCATAGCATACTAGAATACTGTTCCATAATTTGGGACCCTTCTGAATCGAACCACATCCTTGAAATAGAAAAAGTTCAAAAGCGATATTTGCGATACTTGTATCTTAAAGAATATAATAATCATTCATTCTTGTATCCATCGTTATTTCTAGCAGGGGTGTTGTAATCAACACCCTCGAACCTCGTCGTCAAACTTTTCTTGAGAATCATTTCTATAAGCTGATTTCTGGAAGTATATATAATCCAAATATACTGAAAGAAGTCAGTTTGTATGTTCGCAATAATTATACTAGAGCGAGATCTCATGCACTGTTTTATGCACCCAGAAGAATTACCCATTAATAGGGCAATTCGCTTGCTGAATACGGCGGCTTCTGCAGATAATATGGCCCTATTTTTCTGTACAAATCGGTAGTTTAACAGCTATCTGCTTTCTATTCATTAACTTCTACCTTATATTTACAGTCTGCATCGTGTGATGAGTTAAACAACCCGTAAAGTAATGCAGAAAATGGTCAAATAAATAAATAATAAACTGAGCTGTCGATGTATATTTTTAAAGAAATATTAGTGTTATTTATTTACCCAAACATTTAAATTTCAGGGCCATTTTCAATGGGTTGTAAATAAGAAAATGAGAATCGGGTTGGTATAGAGTGGGATTTATACTTTAGATCTTTGATTCGTGAGTCCACAACACTAGCCACGGGACCACAGCCCGATTAATTAAGACTATATAATATTTGTATAACATAAATCTACCAACTTACCTAAACTCCAAACTCTCCAAACTCGCAGGAACATGGCTGACACCATTTTTATGAATAAAACTTTAAATTACACTATAGATTGCCCTAAGATTCCATCGCTTATTAATTTTAGAGTCCCAGTAACGCAGACCAGAAACCAATCTCTATTTAAAATTTCTAAATGTTCCACTAAATATTTTCTAAATTCATTCGTAAATAGAACCTGCAATATGTGTAATCAGAAATTAAATTATATTGAAATTAATAACATATCTTTAACTTCCTTTAAAAATGAAATTTCAAAAAAAATAATGAGTAATGATGTTGCGTCTTGAATCCGCAGCCCATATAATGCAGGTTATGTGCAGTTCTGTATCTGTATTCCTATTTAAAATATATATTCTGTAATAAATGTACACTGTATGGTCAACTATAGTAAAGTTGTATTATATAGTATAATGTGCAACTGTGTGACCAATATTCAAAAGTAGATTTATTTTTAATTATATGTAATACATTAACATTTTTAGTAATATTATAAATTGTGTATGATGTTATTTTATAATATGTATAATTTTTATGTGAAAACATTTACAATAACAATATTATGTGAAAGCCTCTAATTGGACTTTATGATATGTATTTATAAAATAATTGTATCT
Organism: Micrasema longulum; assembly: GCF_059751315.1. Classification (NCBI taxonomy): domain Eukaryota; kingdom Metazoa; phylum Arthropoda; class Insecta; order Trichoptera; family Brachycentridae; genus Micrasema; species Micrasema longulum. The sequence continues at coordinate 4,039 of NW_028277588.1, read as the reverse complement.
TATAAATTTATAAATTTCCAATGAAATAAAAAAAAAAATTATAAAAAAAATCTTCAATGTGCCAAAATAGTGTATTTCGCATGTAGTATGTAAGAATGCATTTTAAAATAAAAACAAAATAATTGTTAACCATATTTTTTTCCTTAAAAAATGATAACCCATTGATTCATTTAACTCTACTAAAGTTTGTGTTTTTTAATGTGATCTACCATGTAAACAAAGAAAATGGCCTATATTCACGTGATTTAATAGGGCCCAGTTTTTCAATCGAAACTATTAATATCTCTCGCGCTTCTTTTAAAAAAAACTTTAACATTTAATATTTTCTAATAAATAATATGTAAAAGAAGAAAGAATATTAAATTACTTTTTCATTTAAGTTAGTAGGTATACGTACAATGCGTAATGTTATAGACAATTTCATATACCAGACCAAAACAGAGATTTGATAAATCCTTATGGGTGAGTTAATAATGTAGGGATATTATTGTGATGTCAGCTTCGTGGTGTAGCGGTCAGCGTGCTTGCCTACCATGCAAGAGGTCTCCGGTTCGATTCCCGACAAGGTTGAAATGAAACATTTATTTAAAATATGTTTCTACACTAGAATATTTCAAAGTACCCGGACGGGCACATGAAGCGTAAGACTGGACCATCTTACCTTCATGTAATAAAAATTATCTAGATGCGCTCCGATTGGTGTACCAATGTAGTGCCATATACACTATTAGGTGCAGAAATGAAATAATTATGATGATTATTGTGATTGGTCAGTGTCCTGGCAGATAAAAAATACAGTTCTCAATGTAAAATTTAATCAGATTTTTCATAAAGAAGCTACATTAAGCTAAGTGTTTGTTGATTTGTCCCTACATAAGCAATATAAAATGGCAAGTTTGATACAACATCATCACTCTGCTTCTGCTAAGTACAAAATACTTATTTTTAGTGAAAACTTTTACCAATAAAACATCAATATATTCATCACTCTTTTTGACACGACTTTGTCTTATCAGATGACTGCATGCACGACTGCTGTTAAAACAGTTATTAGCATAACATGCAAAAGTATAGTGGGTACTCTAAGCTTCATAAAAATATTTTTATTTCCCTTTCTGCTTAGTTATCAAAATATAAAAATCATATGAAAATATCCAAAAAATTTAAATGCCGGTATATTTTCTCATGATATGAAATAACTGGTGGTCATTTGTTAATCATATTCTGTAAAGGGAAAATAATATTCTTTTCAAAAAGAATATTATTAAATATTGATATTTTTTTAATAAACAAACATGAAGATATACAGTTATTGCAAAACAATGGGAAAAAAATTATGTTTATTGATTATTTGAAAATTTCAGTTTTAATAATTTAATTTATTTCCAGTCATTAGAATATTTTCATTTCGATATAACGCTCTTAGCTAAAACTCTAAAACTAAGCCATGAGTTGCAGGTGTTCTAGACAAAGATGGCTGATGTCTAGCATGCCTTAAGCTCGTGGTGTGCACGTGGGCGGAGATCCAGTCTCGTTGAACAGATGTAGACACTAAATTATTTGATTACATTTGCTTTGGAGTGAATTCCTGTTGTCCTTTCAAATGATATTTATTACAAGTTTTAAATATATTTGACTAAAATCAAAGTAATTCAATTGAGGAAAATTATATATACGAGGTTTGATAAAAAAATATGCGTAATTTGTGTATGTACATTTAAAAAAATATATTTTATTCCCAAATATTAATATTGTCCCCTAAGTATTCAACCATGGGATATACAGGGTGTTCATTAAACCCTGTCACATCCGAAACCACGATGATCAGTATGAGCAAGAAGACATATTGGCACATTAAAATAATTTTTTAGAATGAATAAGATTTTAAAAAAATTAAATATAAAAAAGCAAATGGTTGTTTACTTCTGCAGGAGTGAAACGTGGAGGGGGAAGGGGAGAGTATGTGCCGCACTCCCCTCACTTCTCCCCTGCAGAAGTAAGCAACCATTTTTTTTTTAAATATGCTAATATGTCTTCTTGCCCATACTGATCATCGTGGTTTCGGATGTGACAGGGTTTAAAGAACACCCTGTATAATACAGTTGTGCCAGTGTTTTTTTCAATCTTCAAAAGATTTCTGGAATGCACTTTTTGGTATGGCCTTAGTTCCGTCAGCGATTTGGTCTTTATCTCCTCTATGGCCGTGAAATGTCGTCCTTTCACAAGAAAAAAGAACAAGAAAAAGAGGCAGAGGACCGAGTTCGGTGCATAAGAGTGGCTGGAACAACAATGCGGTCTGGTTTTTTGCCAAAATTCGCATACAAGCTCTGGAATAATCTAGAAAATTTGCTGATTACGCCAAAATGCATCTTACTAGTTTGTCTGTCAAAAACTAACTATGCATTCATTTGACCGAAAATTGACAGATTAATTATAAACACGCGTACTAATTTAGGGAAAAAAACATACGTATTTAAATTAAAATATTCCGTGTATTTTTTTTATCAAATTTTGTATAATAAGATAAGAACACATGTTTTATGAACTCTGCTTATTTATTATCAGTTTGAGACCCAGTGTTTATGAAAAATAAATAGTGAATAATTTCTTATGTGTAAATACCGTTTATAATATATTCGCTGAAACTGATTCCGGTCTAAATTCATTCACAACACTCCATAAATCCACAGCTGCGGCGATTATAAATTTTATTTTAGGGTTTGAAATAACAAAACAATTTGACATATTTTTTTAAAGAAGTATATGTATTATAAGATTTTAACAGTTTGTAGCTTAGATACAATAAAGTATTCACTACTTCTACAAACATACTTCAAGAATGAAAATGAGTACGCACATGCACTATTGTCATTGTTTCCTTTCAAAGAGGTGTTAAACAGTATTTATTTATATTTAAAATTGCTACACATACAAAATTATACAGTCAACAAAGAAACGCAACAACTTTGCAAAATAGTTCAAATCAGTTCTTTATTAAAAAGTTTAAGGAATTATTATAATACGCCATTACATTTAACTAAGAAAATCTGAACTGATTTATGGAATTTAAATAAAATAATTACTAAGGATTTTTACACAAATGTTTATTGTTTTAAAAGATGTGCATCAAATAATAATGGAATGTTATCAGTCAGAAGTAAATTTTGAATTGATAAAAGATAAAAACAAATATTTATTTGAAAATCACAATATTTAAACCCATTAAAAGTATTTTTTAAAATCTATGATTTGTTTACTATTTCAGGTTTCGATTTTCAGTTTGTTACGAGAATGATAATAGGTTGTGTATTTGTTGTATTTAGTATAAATGCGAAGCTCGAGTTGTAATACATATAATGTGATGAGGTAATTATCGAAGACACAGACATTAATATTATGTGAAAATATTGCAAAACAGAGGTTTAGAAAAACAGAGACAAAATGATGATTGAGGAAACAAAAGTGAACATTTATTTTTATAATATTCAAATAAATAATTTAAAATTTGAAATATTTAGAATACATTAATTAAATCTATGTCTATAAGTACTTCTTATTACTCTGTATACATTTATTACTTTTGTATATTGATAAAACTTAATAAAAAATATTTTTCAAACTGGAAATTCAAATTTACGTAAGTCAAGTCTGACACTAAACTAGATTTATTTACACTTTAATATTTAATTTATTGAAATACACGTATTCACAACAATATAACATTTTTGTATAATATATATTTATGGAACAATAATAAATAAAAAATACTCGAATTTTTCAGCTACTTCGAATGTCAATTAGTTTCTAAAGCTGAAATGAGGTGATTCAACTTCAGTAGAGAAACTCAATCTATCGGTAGAATAAGATACTCAAAATGTCTACTAAATTTGGCTTCAAGTGTTAATATTTAAAATGTTAGAAAATAGACAGATATCAGTAAGATTGTCCTCGGACAGATAGTCCTATGTACACGTGATGTATCTACGAGGAATGCAAGGAAAGGAGTATGTTAAACTTTACCGAAGGCACCGCACAACTA